>NW_007232947.1:136589-149950 GCF_000164805.1 Carlito syrichta | reverse complement strand
AGTTGGAGTCTCACTCCATCTCCCAGGCTGGAGTGCAGTGGCATGCTCATGGCCACCCCAGCATCGACCTGCTGGGTTCTGGTGATCCTTCTGCCTCAGCCTTCCAAGAAGCTGGAACTACAGGCTACCACACCCAGCTAATTTTTTATTTATTGTAGAGATGAGGTCTTGCCAATTTGCCTGGACTGATCTCGAACCTCACCTTTTTTATATAGAACGAATCTAACAATGTCTGGTTCAATGGAAGTAGTCGTGATGCTTAGCAAGTTCTCAAGGCGCTTGCCAAAAATGTTTGTTTGAATTTCGTTCTTCGTGTGCTTCATAATTGAAAACAGTTGCTCACAAATGTATATGCTGCCAGAAAACAATGTCACGAATAAGAAGTGATTGCGAACTTCAAAAATGGAACTACGCATGGGATCATGAAGAAAATAAACGCTAAGAAACACATGATGTTAAAAGATTTTGTGGGACTGCATTGCTAGCTATCTTGAGTCACATGCAGCCCACAGGCTATGAGTTGAACATGCCTGCTCTAAAGTATATTCCTAGCATGAAAGAGAGGGCTGGTTTCCTATACTTCCATACCCCGAAAGTACATTTTCCCATGCGAATTCAGATTTCAGCTCCTACATGATAAAACAATGTATAGGAAAGAACTTGACATCAGAAAATTTAGGTTCAAAAGTACACAAACTGGAAGCTAGCCACCAGCTACACATAGACATAAAGATGAGAATAGCAGACACTGGAGACGTCTACGCAGGAAAGGGAGAGAAAGAGGTGAAAGTTAAACACTTACCTACTAGGTACCATCTTCCCTCTTTGGGTGACAGGTTCTATGGAAGCCCAGACCTCATTGTCACACAGTATGCCCATGTAACTAACCTGAATGTACTCTGAACTTAAAATTTTACAAAACATACAGAAACGCATGTACTGTCCTCCCTTCCCCTGTACTCTAATTGAATTTGCCAGGAAAAAAGGGCAATGACCCTTTCGCATTGTTTTTTATAATTAAAAAATAGTGGGGGAAAGACCCCAAAAGTGGGAGAATTCATAAGAAAAGAAAGTTAAAAAAAAAAACTAAATAAAGCTTTGACAAAGATTTAATAATGTCCATATACTACCTTTCTTGAAAAGTTTCATCTCATTAAAATGATATGGTTTCAGTGCTTATCTCTTAGTCTTGCTCTGCATATATGAAGATTCAGAGAAAAAATAGGTTTATCATGTTAAAATGATGGCAAATTGGCCAGGCTCAGTGGCTCAGCCTGTATTCTCAGCAATTTGGGAGGCCAAGGCGAGTGGATTGCATGAGCCTGCAGGTTCGAGACCAACCCCGGCAACTTGGTGAGAGCTTGTCTCTACAATAAATAAATTTTTTAAAAATTAGCTAGGTGTGGTAGTGCACACCTGTAGTTCTGGCTACTCGGAAGGCTGAAGTGAAAGGATTGCCAGAGTCCAGCAGGTCGATGCTGGGATGGCCATGAGTATGCTACTGCACTCCATCCTGGGCGACGGAGTGAGATTCCCACATGTACTCCAAATAGAGATTCTTGGGTTTTGATGAAATATAAAAGCACAGTGCAGTCCCCACTTTGAAATACTAAGATACTAACAATATTCTAAAATCAATTTTTTTTTTTTGAGTTGGAGTCTCACTCTGTCGCCCAGACAGGAGTGCAGTGGCTGCTCCCAGCCACCGCAGCCTCGACCTGCTTGGCTCCAGAGATCCGCCTCAGCCTTCCAAGTAGCCGGAATTACAGGCATGCGCTACCACGCCTGGCTGATTTTTTGATTTTAGTGTAGAGATGAGGTCTTGCCTGCCCAGGCAGGTCTCGAACCTGCAGGCTCAGACAATCCACTCACCTCAGCCTCCCAAAGGCGCGGGATTACGGGCTGAGCCACCGAGCCCGGCTCAAATAGTGTTTAAAAAAAAAAGACCAGGCATTTCTGGACTGCTGGTAAAATATGAAATTTTCTCCCATGTAGTCTGTGTGATGTATGGAGCTATAAATAATGTCTTCGATAATGCTCTGAAGGAAGTTTACCAACACCTAAACACAGCTGTTGAAACATTTCAGTTGGCATGCTATGGTAACAGAGGCCCTTATAATGCTTTGTAGAACAGACATGTATACAGTCATGGGAACCTGAATGATGGTGATTTCATTGTTGTGCAAACATCATAGAGCATACTTACACAAACCTAGATGCTGTAGCCTACACACCTGGGCTATGAGGTATATCCAATTGCTCCTAGGCTACAAAACCTCGACAGTATATAACTGTATTGAACACTGTAGGCAATGGAAACACAAGAGTATTTGTGTGTCTAAACATAGAAAAGATACCGTTAAACATGGTATTATAATCTTACGGAACCAGCATCATAAATGAGGTTCATTGTTGACTAGAATATCCTTGTATTTCTACTTCCTCCCTAGCTATGGATACTTTCATCCTGTTCAATATGGTACAATAGCAAAATAAGTTCATAGAGTGCAGAGAATGCAGATGGCTATTCAAGATATCTTGTTTCAATAAAAAGTATTTTTTTTCCAAAAACAAAAACAAAAATCTCCTTTTCCTTCTCCAAATACCCTTTATGTACATTTTGCTGCTGTCCCTTGCAGGATTTACACTGTTAGACAAAACACACAGTGGGATGATCAGAACTTAATTAGGCTTATTTGTTGTTGCAACAGCTTTCAAATTCTTTCATCTTATGAAGGAGTGAATCCCTAGATTACTCACAGACACATGAAAATAGAAAACTACAGAGGAATTTTTACATTGCACTTCAGGTCTTAATCATGTAAAGCACCTGTGCCTTTCTAAGAGATGCAAATCCCTCTTTATTATTTTGATGAGTTAACAAGATGAATTCATCTCTAGAACATTAAAAAACTAAATTGTGAGAAATGGCCCCCAACCATATAACCTCTCCTTGATCATTCCTATTATTTGGAAGTTCTCCAGGGAAACTAGAATCTTACAGAAGTATTCTTTGTGTCCTAGTTATTTAACTCAATGATTTATCCACCTATGGAAAATGCACTATTATTGAGATTAGGCTGAAAGGTGATCATTTTAATCTGGAAGACTTTTTTCATAAATAAAGTAAGTTGAGTTTTAAGAGTTAGAGCAAATTCTCTGTATGCATCATGTTTGTGTATTTCACTGTATGCTAAACTATACAATAAACACAGCAACCAGAGAAACGTTTCCAGCTTTGAAAATATCCAGGCTTAAATATTGCTATTTGCCCTAACCACCTCTTAAACATATGCTCAGTGCAATTGCTTATATAAAAGCATTTGTGTAAAAGGCTTTATAACATATTTTATACACAAAATATAAACCAAATTTTATATGATTATCAGATTTGTATGCCCCAAAAGAATCTTGAGACAACCTCTTTTGTACATATAATTCTCTAATATCTTGGACACCAAAAACAAGACTAATTGAACAGTTCAGTATTAAAATAAGTAGAAACTTATCATCTACAGAAAATTATCAGCCACATGTAACCAGAGTGACTGTATCTGAACTAGGTACAAAAAACATTGCTAGTATTCACTTTTACATGGGCATGTAAAGTTTATATGTATTAAACAAAACATATTTTAAACAGCCTTACATTCCTTGACTATGTGGGTTACAGACAAAAAGCCATGGCACTGAGATGAATGACTACTTTTGACAAACATTTTTGACACCCTAACCTTGGAAATCTGGAGCACTGTAGACTGAGAGCCATAATGATCTTAGTTTATAGTCCCATCATTTCAGGTTTTGAATAGATGCATATCAGTAAACAAAAATGAAAGTTGATTCCATATTGTTGGCATATGTGAAGAAACATCATCACATTATATGTGTCATTTAGGAGAAAGCCAACTAAACCTATTACATTCCTAATCTGCTTATATGTATGTGCTTAATACCCAAATCTTTGAATGACTATTTGATTGTTTATTCCTTTTTGATAGTAGTTCCTTCCACCAAGCAACTTATAATTAAACAACTAATGGGAAATTTTCACTGGGTTTCAGGGTGGAACAAACTACTACCAAAAAGAAATTTTTTTTCCAAACTCTACATAGATAAGGACTACATAATCAGTTATTGGAAATGAATTTCCATGATTGTTTGCATAATTTGTTTTCTATGTATTTGTGGATGCTCAATCAAGGTTTATGTATATTCATTCAAGTATGATTAGCCTTTTAAAAAAATACAAAATTGTATGCTCATTCCCCCAAAAAAATCAGCTATGATTAAAATTAAAGTCATGATACCAAAATTGCTGGTGGCACAGTGCTAGGATTTACAATTCAAAATGGATTCAGGGCAAAATTATAAACCAAACTAGTATTATATATGCAGGTCATTATGGGTTTTAGAATAAGTTGGTTTATTCGGCCAAAGTTACCAATTGGAGGGGGCATCAATCAACTATGGATGTAAATTTAATTAACTGTTTTTTTAATTAAGGAAAATGTGCTACTGTATCTTAGGTGGGCCTTGAATTAACCCTTAAAGGTTGTGTGATCCATTACCCTGCTATTAGATAAAATAACTTCAAATCATTCCCAAAGAAAGGTACCACATCCTTCTCAAGAGAAGTTATTTGATTCTTAACAAAAATACTTATTTATATAAATAATAAACTTCCAACAAAAAATTCACCGTGATAAGATTCCTTTGACAAGAGCCATATTTTTCCCCCAAATATGATTTTAGAGGTTTGTCCTTTCTTTGTATGCATTAGTTTTTTACTGTATAGACTATCACCCATGCCTATTATGCTTTTATTAAAAATAATAACTATATTCCTGGTTCTTACTGGAGTTTGGTTTTTAAGCATCCATTAGGACTATAATTTTGGCAACCTAATAATGCTTTACAAAAATTCTCAGTGCCCTTTCCTGAAGTTAGTGACTTCCAGGTGTCCTCCCCATGCCTAGCGCCCTGTACGTCCATAGGCCTATTGTTGCCCCTGCGGCATTCTCAGTGTTGCCTCAGTTTCCCCATCACCTACAATCTTGTACAGCTGAAGTTTCTACAGTTTTTCACTCATTCTTCTTCTTGCTTTCTCTGTCAACATTAAACTCACAAACGTAAAACACATTCTACTGAAAGAATAACCTCCTTCAGCATTTAATAAAGTCATTCTAAACACGTCTGACATAAAGACGTTTGCCCGGTCACCTGTCACCTACCTGCAAGGGATGAAGGAAATGAGTTTGAGATCGGAGACACACATATGATTGTAAACCACAATCATGGTTAATATCTTAACCTGTCTTCATCTTTTTTTTTTTTTTTGAGTTGGAGTCTCACTCTGTCGCCCAGACTGGAGTGCAGTGACCGCTCTCAGCCACCGCAGCCTCGACCTGCTGGGCTCCAGCGATCCTTCCACCTCAGCCTTCCAAGTAGCTGGAACTATAGGCGCGCGCTACCACGCCCGGCTAATTTTTGATTTAATGCAGAGATGAGGTCTCGCCAAGTTGCCCAGGCGGGTCTTGAACCCGTGGACTCAGGCAATCCACTCACCTCAGCCTCCCAAAGGCGCGGGATTACAGGCTGACCCACCAAGCCCGGCCCTGTCTTTATCTTAATTTATCTCAGTCTACCTCCATTTTCAGCTATCTTTACCCTCTCTTGCCCAGCATATAATCTTTGAATATCCTATCTAACTGTTAGCCTTCATAAAGGAAGGACTTTTGTAACTATTATACACTTTTTCTTGAAAAAACAGTAACTCTCCAAGACAGCAATCACATGGAGAAGAAACTGGAAATCTATGATTATTCATAAATCAAGACCTACCTCTTTTTTCTGCCTTTCGTAAGTTTAATGCAGAGGGCACTAAACTGAGTCCTAATTTCCATTCTACCATAATTAGAACCTTAACCTTGGGAAGTCACTTAACTTGTCTGGTATCAATCCATCAATGAAAACATTAAAGTATTTGACATCTATGGCCCCTTTCATGTTTAAATCAATGATTTTATTCTTTTTTTTTTTCGCTAAATGAGGTCTAGAATACTGGTCTATCAAATGAAGTCACTGTAAAGAATAACTAATAAAAATTATAATTAAATTTTTATGAATGAAGCTATTTGAAAGTCAACTGGGCCGGCATTTTTTTGAATGTTTCCAGTTGATCATAATCACTGCTTTCTCTGTCTTTCTGTTCTTTCTATAAGTATTTGATTAAAAGTGATATACAAAATTATCTTCTTTTTATATGCATTCTATTGGGGGATACCAATTAAGATTTATTTAATATGTGTATTTGTTGTTTATAATATGAATATATTCTTAAAAAATACCTGAACAATCGATGTTAAGAAACTAGCATGCCCAGTAAATGGTCTGAAAATTTCTGTAATATTCAATTATGTGTAAATGCAGACTATTCATGTTTGGCATGCAAATAATTGCTGGGAATGGGAATAATCTGATTCATACATGCAATTAAGTGGATATATTTTAATCTTTTTCTTAGGAAGTTACATATTTTTGTTATATGGGCATTTATTTTTTAGGTGTTTTTGTTTTGTTTTGTTGTGTTTTTGAGTTGGAGTCTCACTCTGTCGCCCAGACTGGAGTGTAGTGGCCGCTCCCGGCCACCACAGCCTCGACCTGCTGGGCTCCGGCAATCCTTCCACCTCAGCCTTCCAGTAGCTGGAACTACAGGCATGCACTACCACGCCCGGCTAATTTTTGATTTATTTTAGAGATGAGATCTCGCCAAGTTGCCCTGGCGGGTCTTGAACCCGCGGGCTCAGGCAATCCACTCACCTCAGCCTCCCAAAGCGCTGGGATTACAGGCTGAGCCACCCAGCCCGGCTTGGGTGATATATTTAATTCAAAATCTTTGTTATCTCATGAAGACCACTAGTTTGTCATCAACACTTAATGTTATTTTGTTAAATTAAAACAGAAAAGCCTGTATATCCTGTGCACACTTATTATGTCTTCTACTGCATTGTACAATCATTTAAACCTGTGTGCCTATAGATGCAAGAGGCTTAGATGGAGCTGGGAAAGAAAATGTCCACAGTTGCCTTGTAGTATTTTTCTAGTTCTCCGGTCACCACCGTGCACCACTAGTGCCTTTCCTCTTCAATGATCACACACACACACACATATATACACTTTGTCTTGCCTCGTTCAGGTGAAAAAAAAAACCTTACTATTCAGGGGAAGGATAATGTTTTGAAAAAGTATAAATTTTGTAGTGGTTGGAAGTTTCTAAAAAGAGGTTTCTGTGTTCTACTCATAGGGAAACTAACAGAAAAGGCAAGTACTTAAATTTCTGGGGCTAAATATATCATCAAAATTATTATCCAAGGATATTATCCTAATCATATACATCACATGATTCCAGTCCTCTTTTTCTAAACCTGTGACACTAACCTAAATTCTGCTGTTTAACAAAACTCCAAAGGAACACATCTTTGAATGACATTAAAGATGTATATCTATAGTGCTAGAAATGTTATTACTTCATTATTCTTTAAGAAATATGCTTAATAAGTGGATTTATTATACTCGCCCATTACTCTCTGTAGGTATTTTCTATCTAATTACAAAGAATTGTATGTAATTAGTTGTTCATTCACATGTATGTACAGACTCTGACAAGAAATTAAAATGTGGGAATATTAGTTCCCCAAATCAAGGAACATGTTCAACAGACTATAGAATATCTTACTAATCAGATCTTTTAGCAATATATCTGCCAATGCCAACCTTACTTTTTGTTTAACGATACTAAATCTCTATTACATTGTAAAAATTCTAGTATGAGCTATTTATACTTTTTCCGGTATCAAATCCTAGCTAATAAGCTCTAAATTAAATAATACAGCCAATGAAACTGAGAACATTTTTTAGTTAATTTAGAAAGTAATGTAAGATACTACCATTTGCTAAGTGCATGAGGTGACTCCAACACTGCGCTGTTTTATAGAGAGGTGCCCATCTAATCCTTACAGTAACCCTATGAGGTACATTTTATAATTAGAATCATGTTACAGTTGAGGAAACTAAAAACTAAAACTTGAAGAACTTAAATAACGTGCCTGTAATCATAAGTGAGGCTAGAATTCAAATCAAGTTTATCTGCTTCCTGAATCGTGATTCTAGACTACACCCTCGCTGCATGTGTCTATTTAGGTCCCTCTTGGTATCACACCATAAAATGTTGCCACTCCATCTTAATGTTCTAAAATGTATACATTTGGGGGATACCAGAGTTATATTACTTAAGATTTTTGAAAAGCTCCCTAGGAATGAGGAAAAAAATCTATTTTAATAAAGAATGACACAGTCCATAGGATATTAACTTCAAAGCACATATTAGTAAGATGACCAAGAGCTAGAGTAAACCATTGTCA
Source organism: Carlito syrichta (assembly GCF_000164805.1). Classification (NCBI taxonomy): domain Eukaryota; kingdom Metazoa; phylum Chordata; class Mammalia; order Primates; family Tarsiidae; genus Carlito; species Carlito syrichta. Next base: position 141,527 of record NW_007232947.1, on the reverse strand, counting down.
TTATTTTCTGAATGTGGAGATGATGTTGCCAAGAGCAAAGAAAAGAAGACATTATCTTTTGTAATCATTGAAGTAGAATCTTTAGTTGATCCCTCCAACAGTTTTGAGACAGTAAGAATAATACATGATCATGCCACTTAGGAAAGTCAGAGAGAGAAATAGGTAGATTTATTTTTATTCAGAATGGCTGATTTGTTGTGATCAGAAGCCAAGGATTTTAAAATACCAAGGAATACAAACCTGCATGTTGAGATTTGTGAGATGATGGGTAGAAGACTAAATGTCACAACTAAAAATGAGGCCATCACTCCAGTAATTTTGCAAGCTGCATGGCAAACATCAATCCATTGTTGAGCTCTTCAATTCATGTATATTTTATATGCTTACTAAAAACGGTGCCACTTCCATACACATATCTTCACAAAAATAATGCTCTTTTTAAAGGATAGGTAGGTCTCAATAGACACCTACTATCAGTCATTGTTTCTCCAAAGAAGAAACAGTTTAGATATTGTTTTGTGAGAGTATCTCCATCACTGCCACATTTCAGTCTTTTAAAAATACACATTTGAAATATCCTAAATGGGCAAATTTCCATGGAAAAATACTTTGGATAACAATTTGAAAACAAATCATTAAAAACCATTTTTAAAATTAATTGATTGATTGATTTTAGAGTTGTGAAATATAAGTGAGGATTTACTATATAAGTAGGCTGCATGCAGGTGAAGTTTAAGCTTCTAGCTGGCCCTCACTCTCCCCTGGTAGTAGACCAGGTACCCATTGTGTTGTCACGGGCCTCTGTCCCTCCTCCATGCCTCCCTCCTCTAGCAGTGTCCAACAACTACTGATCCTACCCTTGTGCTAATGTGACTGGAGTTCAGGGTCTGCTTATGAGAACATGCAGTATTCATTTTGTTTCTGTGATAAATAACTTAGTATGATGGTCTCCAACTACTAAGTTGCTACAAAGGCCATGATTTTGTTCTTCTTTACGGTTGCATGATATTTCACCATGGATATGTACCACATTTTGTTCATCTAGCCCACTTTCAATGGGCAACAGGGTTGGTTCCATGTTTTTACTATTGCAAAAAGTGTGGCAATAAACATACCTGTGCAGGTGTCTTTTTGGTAGACAGATTCATGTTTCTCCAGGTATATTCCCACGAGAGGGATTGCTGAATTGTTTGGAAGATCAATTTTTAGTTCTTTTAGAAATCACCACACTGCTTCCCATAAAAGTTGAACTAGCTTACATTCCCACCAACAGTGTAGAAACATTCCCTTTTCTCCATAGCTGTGCCAGCACCTATTGTTTTTTGATTTATTAATGATAGCTGTCCTTTCTAGAGTTAGGTGGTATCTCATTGTAGTCTTGATTTGCATTTCTCTGCTGATTAGCGAGGCTGAACATTTTTTCATGTGTCTGTTGGCTGCTTGTATTACAAACAATTTAAAAAATTTTTTTTTGTCTCCTACTGTAACAACAAGAACAACATTGACTTTTTGCCATTATTAAAAACTACATGTAAGAGGAAAAACAAGTAATAATATAGATTTCATAATTTGAAATGAGGCTATCATCTGTCTACGGGTGTCATAAGAACATATCCAGTAAGGGAGACTGATGTGCAAGTGAGAAGATGCACTGATTGATAGCAGATGAGAGCAGGAAGAGGGAGGCTATGCCTTTACTACCCACTTGGCCCCACATGTGGTAGACAACTGACTTGGAGCAAAAAGAAAAGGAAAAGGGTACAGAGAGAATATCAATTTAGAGAAGTAAATCAATGTAAGTCAATGAAGAATGAAAAAAAAGGCAAGTGTTTATGTCTGAAGACATAAAATACAAAGAGATTACTTAGTCAGTTTGATCAAGATTAATCTGGTCCAGTTAATAAAGAAAACTAAATATATCTATCGTAGCCATGTCTGGATAGACAATCCTGGAAGCATTTCTTTCTTTTTTTTTTTCAATTTTAAAATTTGGGGGTACAATTCAGGGTTAGGTATACAAATATTCATTGTGCAGGTTGATGAGATGTGCCCCCCCTTCCCCAAACAGTTTCCCACCACTGCCAATCCCACCTCCCCCCACCCCACGTCCCCACAGTTTCCCGCTACTGTCATTCCTTTTCTTTTGGTATTAGGATAGTTGTTCAAGGTCCACTTATGAATGAGAACATGTGATACTCAGACCCCACAATCCCCCTATTGGGACTATACCCGGAAGAACTCAAATCGCTCTATAACAAAGATACCTGCACACGTATGTTTATCGCAGCATTGTTCACAATAGCATTTCTTTAGACTTTTCTCTCAGGCTCCCTCTACCTTCCCCCACTCCATCTTTCTCTCAGATTTCCTCTGCCCTTTGAGGAAGAAATAAAGACTGAGCAACTCCGCCAGTATATATCCCTCTCCTAAGCACTAACATCCCGTGCTGTTCCATCCTGGGACTAGAGAACCAGAACCAGCTGCCATGTCAGTATTTGTCTCTGACTATCATGGAAGCTATAGCAGGGGCTGCATTGAAGAGGTAATATATTATTTGACTGCAATCTTCTCTAGTGCTTTGGCATCCGGTCACATGTATTTTTTAAAATCAGACAAATATATAAACTATTCACATAGCCCTAATAGCTCAGTGATAGCACCTGGTAAATGCTAGGGGTAATGTAGCAGGGTATTAACTTGAATTGCAATGGACCAGCAGATATAAATATGACTTGGGAATATTACCAAAGCAGTTGTTAAAATGGAAATAATATTGCTTTTACAGGGAAAGAAAAATTGAAAACAGTAAAAATGCAGCTAGAAAAAGTTACAGGCAGAAGCTCAAGGAGTATGTCAGATTTATCCTGTATAGGCAATTGAGAAACACTGATAAAGATAGATTACTACAACACTATATAAAACAGTGATTCAGTATTCAAATATAACCCATTTAAGCTAATAAAGATCAATACCTACCAAAAGTTGAGACATATAATCTACCCTTTATTTTCATGTCCCATCTTAAAGGTTAACACATTTTAAAATTTATACATTTAAAGATACTTAACTTTTAAGATAGAAATTGGTTTATTCAGCTTATTTTATGTTAAGAAAACAGTTTCAGCTCACTTCAATACAATGTAATACCTAACTTGAATTCGTCAAAACAGGTTTCCACTGCAACATTTCAAAAAACTAGATGATATGTTTTTACTTGCATTAATCACTCAAATGCTAATACATCTAGACCATAAATTTAATCTTATCAATGACATATTTATACAATAGTTGTTTTGCTATTAAGTATATTTGGTCATTAAACAGATTATCCTGTCTACCTAAAATTACCTCCATGATTATCCACAGAATTAAAATTAAGAAGATAAAACCCATGAGAATCCCAATGCTTGAAAACTATTTTCACACGCCACACACACAATTTTATTGTCTTGTTTTGTTTTGTTTTTAATACTAAGGTTATTTTTAAGGGCCTGATACATAATAGGCATTAAACACATTTGTCAAATAAATGAGAGAGTAAAAAAGATGGAAAAAAGGTAGAAAGAAAGACTGGTCATAGAAGAGACATGAATCAACCATGTGTGCAGTTCAAAAATTCCTCGGAATCATTTACTGATAGTTTAGTGAAAGAAAGCCCAACATTTATTGTAGACTTTGATAGTAATCTAAGTCTACTTAATTTATGAAGCCCTTTCCTAATCTATATGCAGTATACACTTTATTCAGAGTATAATAAAAGATGAAAAAGAACACAGAAAAAAGTATCAAGGAAGAGAAACATCTATTTAAACTGACACATATAAATCAACAGTAAAATAACAAATGTAAAATGTCATAACATGCTCAGTAAAGAAAATATCCAGATTTTTCTAATTTTCTAAATCAATCAAAAGTAAATATAAGGAGGCGTTTTTATAGTTCACAAGACAGTCATTGACTATTTTGGTTATATTAAGGCTGCAAAATACTCACTAATACTCTGTATCCTATATTAATTATTATACTTAGGAATATAACTTTTAATAGCTTAATGCTTAGATATGAAGTTATCTATAACCATTTCTGAACTGAGACTTTCAATACTTTAGAAACTGAGTGAGATATTTAGTATGCTGACCATTTTGTAAGATCAAAATAGCATGCATGCTGATATACTAGGGATGCCAAAAAAAAGTATACGTATTTTAAGAGATGTTATCCATGTATTACTTTTAGTTTGCTGTCATCAGAAGTGTCTAGATGCTGATGGTAACCACTTTGAGCACCTTTTTAATTGCAGAAGTCAAATGTGATTTGTATTCATCTTTTGTTATCAGTACATACTGAGTATTACAATTTTGTTTTTGTTTTTGTTTTTTTTGAGTTGGAGTCTCACTCTGTCGCCCAGACTGGAGTGCAGTGGCCTCTCCCAGCCACCACAGCCTCAATCTGCTGGGCTCCTGCGATCCTTCCACCCCAGCCTTCCAAGTAGCTGGAACTACAGGCGCGCGCTACCACGCCCGGCTAATTTTTTTGATTTATTGTAGAGATGAGGTCTTGCCAAGTTGCCCAGATGGGTCTCGAACCCGCAGGCTCAGGCAATCCACTCACCTCAGCCTCCCAAAGCACGGGATTACAGGCTGAGCCACCGAGCCCAGCCAAGTATTACAATTTTAACACAGCTTTCCCTTTCTTAAAAAGTGCATACTTTTCACTCATATAATGGACCTTGAACATCCAATGTAATACTATAACAAAATGACTGACGGTACTGGGAAACTATGGGGGGGAGGGGGAGGGGATTAACAGTAGCAAATATCTGTCTGGGGCTGGGAAAACACCTCTTATCAACAGGGTGTCTGAATGAAACGTAATTGTACACCTAATCCTTAACTGTACCCCACAAAACTATAATAAAAATACTGATTAATTAAAAAG
>NW_007232947.1:128595-136569 GCF_000164805.1 Carlito syrichta | reverse complement strand
CTGAGTGAGATATTTAGTATGCTGACCATTTTGTAAGATCAAAATAGCATGCATGCTGATATACTAGGGATGCCAAAAAAAGTATACATATTTTAAGAGATGTTATCCATGTATTACTTTTAGTTTGCTGTCATCAGAAGTGTCTAGATGCTGATGGTAACCACTTTGAGCACCTTTTTAATTGCAGAAGTCAAATGTGATTTGTATTCATCTTTTGTTATCAGTACATACTGAGTATTACAATTTTGTTTTTGTTTTTGTTTTTTTTGAGTTGGAGTCTCACTCTGTCGCCCAGACTGGAGTGCAGTGGCCTCTCCCAGCCACCACAGCCTCAATCTGCTGGGCTCCTGCGATGCTTCCACCCCAGCCTTCCAAGTAGCTGGAACTACAGGCACGCGCTACCACGCCCGGCTAATTTTTTTGATTTATTGTAGAGATGAGGTCTTGCCAAGTTGCCCAGATGGGTCTCGAACCTGCAGGCTCAGGCAATCCACTCACCCCAAACTCTCATAAAACACGGGATTACAGGCTGAGCCACCGAGCCCAGCCAAGTATTACAATTTTAACACAGCTTTCCCTTTCTTAAAAAGTGCATACTTTTTTGGCACCCTCTGTGTTTCCAGGTGTGAATTTTTATAATGACAGCCAGTCATCCTCTAGGACTGCCTCAGTGCAGGAAGACTGATGTTGCTTCTCCCCTAGATGTATAGTTTCTATTTCACTTGAATACAATTTTAGGAAAATATATTGCTCATTTTGAAGCACATTTCAAGTATTAGTTTGAATATTAAATAACTGCATATTAAATTAAATATTAATCCAGTCTTTCTTAACCTTTTTAGTAAGTACATACAAATCACCTTAAGAGGTTTTTCAAAGACAGATGCCAGGGCTCCATCCCAAGGAAAGCAGTTGATTGAAGGTCATAGAAAGAAATGATTTATTTGACATTTCCCCAGATGATACTAATCCAACTGAATTAAATGGTATCATCCTATTCTTTGTCTAATTGAGAATAAAGGAATAGAGCTTTATTCAAAGAATGGAAGTTTTACAAATTCTATCTCCAGGCTAAGGGGACATAATCAAAGGTAAAGTTGAGAAAACTATGACTCTAATGCTTTGTGTGACTTTGTTGAAAGATGATATTTTTCAGACAGCATGTCAACAAATATTTATTGAGCATTTATTTAGTGCCAAGCTCTATCATATACCATATAGGTACTAGGAATAAAGAGGTTAACATGATAGTTTGCTCTTAAGAAACTTACATTCTAGTAGAGAGAATTTAATAGTAAGCATGGAGGAAACAGAAAGATAATTTTGCTACGAAGACAAATAGAACAATATAAATAGTGAATACAGAAGTTAGACTTGACTCTGGTGAACAGAGAGGTCTCTATAAAGCTGACATTTAGGAAAACCAGGAGGAAAAGTATTTCAAGCAACAAGAAAAGTGAGTGCCAAGATCCTGAGATAGGAAGAAACTTTATTTGCTTGCTTAACATCCTAAGGGCTGGCATGACTAGAGCTTAGCAGAGTACTGGGAGAATAGAAGGGATGAGGTCTGAGAGACAGGCAGGAGTCAGCAAGTGTGTGGGCTTAGAGGTCATGGGAAGGGTTGCATGTGTTTCAGTTGAACTGGGGAGCTAGCCATCAAAGATTTTTAACTGAAGGAATGACTATGAGGAGATCTGCCTGCCCTTTGGAATATTACTCTGGTTGCTGTGTGGAAGTTGGCCTGGGGAAGGAAGTAAGAATTAAGGCAAAATTCCCACTGGTGGGAGATGATGATGGCTTCATGCTGAAAGATTCTAACTGATCCTCTAAGTCTTACAAATAATAACTTTTCTTCATCATTCTTTTAAGTCAAAAACTCTATGCTGCAAGTCTTAAAGATGAAAGTAGGGAGAGGTGATTCACATTAAAAAGGAACCATCTTGATATACTTTTCTAATATGTGATGTTCTTGTTCAAACAGCTTTTGATCTAGGAAGTTTCCATAATGTTGTCCATTAAGAACTGTAAATTCTATATTACTGTGTAGAATTGAAATATGTGAAGTTTGTTTTGGTGAACTTTTTTAGTCCTGAAATTGAGTGAGGTTAGGTTATGTTCATGCTACAAACATTAGATCCCAAATTACTGCTTAAAGGTGAAAGTTAACTGTCTAATTGAATTAATTTCTAAAAATAAAATATTTTCCTCGTTACTACCAATTATATTTCATTTGTCATTGTTATATCCCAAGAAAGGTATTTCATATGAAAGGTCAGTCTAATCTGCAGAACAAGAGAACACTGGGATAGGAGGACCTTTGCTACTATGTGGGCTGAGATCCTCTGAACAGGAAAAATTTGTTTAAATGCTGTTGAATACATTTCATACTTACACAGTAGATATAATAAGATAGATTACTAAGGACTATACTCTAGGTTCATAATAGTTGTTATCTTGTATTTAATAGTTGACTTGGCTTTTAAACAAGTACTATCTTAAAATATCTTCTGAATTACTGTGTTAAATTCTTAACTTATCCTGCCTTTGACCTGTTAATCATCTTAAATTTTCCAGATGGCAGAAACCAGGTATCATATATGGCCCACGTGTTTTAATGCCTACTGTGGTACAAAATATGTAATAGGAAGCCATGTGTTTTAATACCTCCTGTGGTCAAAATATGCAAATGTCTGCTGAATAAAATAAACTAATAGAATATAGTCCTTATACTCTAAAAGTCAAGAATAAAATAAATAGAAAATATGATTAATGTTAACTTACACAAATCAACATATATAATATTTTGTCAACAATAGGCATGCATCAAAGCATTTACCAATAGGATTTCTTGATGAGGAATGTTTTCTAGGAGGCTTCATCTAAAATGCCATTTTAAAAAGAAAAGGGAGCTTTGGATCCAAGATGGCCACCATGGAGCAGCAGAGTGGCACCTCTCTCACCAAGCAAGGTAGAGAGTAGGGATCTAGCCACTGATAGACAAAGACACCCTGAACAGTGTTGGATGAGTGAAGTACCCTGAAACCAGCAAAGGTCTCATAGTGACCAAAAAGCGATGGCAGATGCTGGAATCTGGGTGCTCCATACTCCACCATGAACCAGACTCACACAAGAATGGAAGCCCTGCCTGGTGAATGAGAGTGAATGAGTGATCCTAAGATACTTTGGGTCAGTTCTCTACCTCCCAGCCATGCACAAGTTGTTGGTCTCACATGGGAGTAGTCCTGATTAGGGCACAGTAATGGGCGACTGGAGTCCAAGTGGGAACAGGAACAAAACACACACTCAGACAGCTGCTGAGAGTGTGCCTTCTGCCAGCAAAGCCTGACAGCCAGCTCCCAGGCCAGGAAAGTGTGCCTGCAGATTTCACTCAGCTGGTGCCCACCACCAACAGCTGACAAGCAACACACTTGCCACATCAGGGAGAATGACCTCCCAGCCCTGTGTGCCTACAGGGCAGATTTTTTCCCCCACCCCTCATGACAGAGAACTTGCTCTTTTTTCCAGAGCTGAGCATGGACTTGAACAGGGAAGGAATGACACAAAAGATGCTCAAAGGCTTTCCAGATAGGAAGTCTTCTGGGCTGTAAACCGCAGACTGCAGACAGGGGCCCATCCCCCTACCCACTCTGCAGAGTGCTTGCAACAGGGGCTGAAAACAAACCCAACCTGATTAACAGCAGGAGAGACAGTCTACAGCAGAGAGGCCTGTCACAGGGTGGACCATAGAGCAGAAGTGAATGCCCTTCTCTCTCACAGTAGTGACCTATGTTGAATGAAGAAAGGGCCCTGACTGACAAGCATCAGGGCAACAAACTCAAAGAGGAATTATATAGAGAAAAGAGAGACATGTCACAAGAAAAAATCAGATACATATATATATATATGCAATCCTCACAGTCCTGAAGAGACAGTGCCTGAAAAAGCAGCTATCAGGGCAATGGAACAATGGAAACCCCCTAGAATGACCTGCTCCAGATGTCGGTCACAGAAATCAGTGATTGAATGGCTAAAATGAACAGAGAGAGTCAAGAGAAATTAATTAGAAGTAAAATTCACCAAAGTTGAACAGGAAGCAAAAGTGGAGTTGGCCTATTTTAGAAAGGCCTATTCTGAAATAATGAAAATGAAGAACTTTATTCTAGAAATTAAAAACACAGTAACAAGCATAGGGAGCAGGATCAATCAGGCAGAGGAGATAACCTCAGATCTCAAAATACGGAACTAACCCAGTCTGTTAAAAACTAGAAAAAAATAAGCTCAAAAAGGAGTAAAGCCCTGAGAGATGTGGGACTATGTCAAGAAGCCAGATCTATGCCTGACTGGTATCCCTGAAGCAAAAAGTAAAACTGAGAACATCATGGAACAAGCATTCCATGAGGTCATCCAAAAAACAACCCACATCTCACTAGAGAAGTAATCATTCAAGCACAAGACATTCAGAGAATTCCCCCTCAAGGTATCACATGAGAATATCATCCCCAAGACATAAAGTAATTCCTTCACAAAGTAAGCATGAAAGAAAAAACTCTAAAGGCAGCAAAAGAGAAAAGTCAGACCACCTACTGGGGAAGACCCATCAGAATTTCACCAGACTTATCTGCAGAAACACTACAAGTCAGAAGGGACTGGAGTCCAATTTTTAACATGCTTAAAGATAAGCAATTCCAGCCAAGAATTTTCTACTCTGCCATGCTAAGCTTCATCAGTGATGGAGAATTAAAATCCTTCCCAGAGATCACTAAGAGAATATGCCACCTCCAGACCAGTCCTTCAGGAGACACTTATGAAGGTGCTGAACACAGGAGAAAAAAAAAAGAATATTCATAACCATCACAAAAGTACAAGCAAAAAGGAAGCAAAGCAACCCTCTAAGAGCCCTGTGACAGGGATAAATGCTCACATTTCAATAATTAATTTGAATGTGAATGGACTGAATGCACCACTGAAGAGACACAGGGTGGCAAACTGAATAAAGAGGCATGATCCAACAGTCTGCTCCTCCAGGAAACTCATCTCACTTCAAAGGACACTCACAGGCTCAAGGTTAAAGGCTGGAAAATGAACTTTCAGGCAAATGGAAAACAGAAGAGAACAGGTGTTGCTATTCTGATATCAGACAAACCAGACTTGAAACCATCAAAAGTTAAAAAAGACACAGCAAGACACCACATAATGATAAAAGGCTCAATTCACCAGTAAGAAATATCTACCTTAAACATACATGCACCCATCACAGGAGCACAAGGTTTTATAAAATGACTACTAAGTAAAGTAAGAGAGGATATTGATACTCACACAATCATAGTTATGCCCTACTAGTAGCCATAGACAGACATCAAGGCAAAAACCAACAAGGAAATCTGGACCTTTGACTCAACATTCTATCAAATGAATTTAATAGATATCTAAAGAACACTCCACCCAGCATTTGCAGAGTATACTTTCTATTCATTAGCACATGGAACATACTCTAAGATTGAAGACATTCTCAGACACAACTCAAGTGTGAACAAATTTCAAAAGTTCAAAATAATACCATGCATCTTCTCAGTTCACAGTGGAATAAAAATAAATATTGCCACAAAAAAAATCCCACAAAACATACAAAGACATGGACACTAAATGATATGCTGCTCAACAACTTCTGAGTCAACACAGAAATCAAGATAGAAATTAAAATATTCCTGGAAGCAACTGAAAGCAAAGACACATCTTATTAGAACCTCTGGGATGCCATGAAATCAGTATTAAGAGGAAAATTCACACATCAAGAAAACAGAAAGATCACAAGTACATAGCCTAACATCACACCTAAGAAAGCTAGAAAGGCAAGACCACTAAAATCCTAACTTCAGCAGAAGAATACAGATCACCAAGATAAAGTCATAACTGCAGGGCATAGATGACAAAAATATCATAAAAGAAAAAAATCAACAAAACAAACAGCTGGTTCTTTGAAAGGATAAATAAGATTGATGGACCCCTGACCATACTGACTTTAAAAAAGAGAGAGAGACTCTCCAAATAAACACAATTAGATATGAAAAAGGCAAAGTCACAACTGACCTTGAAGAAATTCAAAAGATAATCAGAGAATACTATGAAGACCTGTATGCAAATAAACTAGAACATTTAAAGGAAATGGAGGACTTTCTGACATTACACAACCTCCCAAAGTTGAAACAAGAAGAAAATGAAACTGTAAACAGACCAATAACAATCCAGGAAATCAACTTGGTCATAAGAAAGCTCTGCACCAAAAAAGACCTAGACCAGGTGACTTCCTAGCTAAATTCTACAAGACAAACAAGGAGGAGCTGATACCAATCTTACTGAAAGTATTTCAGACAATCAAGAACAATGCAATATTCCGCAACTCATTTTATGAAGCCAACATCATACTGATACCCAAATCTGGTAAAGACCCAACAAGGAAAAGGATACACAGGTTAATCTCCTTGAAGAACATAGACACAAAAATTCTAAATAAGATTCTAGCAAATCAAATCCAACAACACATCTCAAGGGTCATATGCAATGACCAGGTGGGCTTCATTCTCAAGACCATAAACATAATTCAGCACATTAACAGATGCAAAACCAAGAACTACATGATTATATCATTAGATGCAGAAAAAGCATTCAACAAAATCTAGCATCCCTTCTTAATAAAAATCCTTGAGCACCTAGGCATAGAAGAAACATTCCTCAAAACAATAAGAGCCTGGCCGGGCTCAGTGGCTCAGCCTGTAATCCCGCGCCTTTGGGAGGCTGAGGTGAGTGGATTGCCTGAACCCGCAGGTTCGAGACCTGCCTGGGCAGCGAGACCTCATCTCTATAATAAATCAAAAAGTCAGCCGGGTGTGGTAGCGCGTGCCTGTAGTTCCAGCTACTCAGAAGACTGAGGCGGAAGGATCGCCAGAGCCCAGCAGATCGAGGTTGCGGTGGCCGGGAGCGGCCGCTGCACTCCAGTCTGGGTGACAGAGTGAGACTCCAACTCAAAAAAAAAAAACAGTAAGAGCCATCTACGATAAACCCACAGCTAACACTTTTCAATTAGCAGAAGCGGGAAGCATTCCCCCCAAGAACTGGAACAGGAGAAGAATGTCTGCTCTCACTCCTCCTATTAAACATAGTGCTAGAAGTCCTAGCCAGAGCAATCAGGCAAGATTAGGAATTCAGGAGTATCTAAATAGAAAAAAAGGAAGTTAAACTGTCCCTCTTTGCAGATGATTCTATACCTTGAAAACCCAAGGGAGTCTGTCAAAAGCTTTCTCACAATGATAAGCAAATTTAGTAAAGTCTCAGGTTACAAAACCGATGTGCAAAAGACAGTGTCATTCTTACACATCAGTGACAAGCAGGCAGAAAACCAAATGAAAAGTACAATCCTCTTCACAGTAACCACAAAAACATGAAATAACTTACCATCCACTTAACAGGAGGAGTGAAAGATCTTTACAACTAGAACTGCAAAACACTGCTCAAAGAAATCAAGGATAACACAAATAAATGGAAAACATTCCATGCTCATGGTCTGGAAGAATCAATCATGTAAAATGTCCATTCTACCAAAGGCAGTCAACAGATTCAATGTAATACCCATCAAATTACCAACATCATTTGTCACAGACCTGAAAATGACAATACAGAAACTCATATGGAAACAAAAAAGAGTACAAATAGCTAAAACAATCCTCAGCAAAAGGAACAAAGCAGGAAGTATCACACTTTCAAACTTTAAACCTTATTTTTTTTTTTTTTTTTTTGAGTTGGAGTCTCACTCTGTCGCCCAGCCTGGAGTGCAGTGGCCGCTCCCGGCCACCGCAGCCTCGACCTGCTGGTCTCCGGCGATCCCTCCGCCTCAGCTTTCCGAGTAGCCAGAATTACAGGCATGTGCTACCACACCCGGCTGATTTTTTGATTTATTGTAAAGATGAAGTCTCGCTGCCC
>NW_007232947.1:56657-128575 GCF_000164805.1 Carlito syrichta | reverse complement strand
CCACTCACCTCAGCCTCCCAAAGGTGCGGTATTACAGGCTGAGCCACCGAGCCCGGCTTTTAAACCTTATTACAAGGCTACAGTAACCAAGACAGCCTGGCATTGGTACAGGAATGAGCATAGACCAATGGAACAAAACAGAGATTCCAGAAGTAAAAACAGTCTCTCAACCAACTCATCTTTGACAATGCCACCAATAACAATTATTGGGAAAAGGAGACCATATTTAGCAAATAGTGCTGGGAAAACTGGCTAACCACGTGCAGAAAAATGAAACTAGACCCTCACCTATCACTGTATACAAAAATCAACTTAAAATGGATCAAAGACCTAAACATAAAACCTGAAGCCATAAGAATCCTAGAAGAAAATGTAGAAAACACCCCTATGCACATTGGAGTAGGCAGCAAATTCTTGACTAAGTCCCCAAAGCAAATGTCATAAAAGCTAAGATAGACAAGTGGAACCTCACCAAACTGAAAAGCTTTTGTACAGCAAAAGAAACCATCATGAGAGAAGAGACAACTCACAGACTGGAAAAGAAATACTTGCAAATTATGCATCTGACAAAGGCCTAATATCCAGGATACACAAGTAACTCAAACAAAGTGAAAGGAAAAATACAAACAATCAACCCCATTTAAAAATGGGCAAAAGATGTGAACAGACACTTCTCAAAAGATGACACAGAAGCAGCCAACAGACACATGAAAAAATGCTCCGTCTCACTAATCATCAGAGAAATGCAAATTGAAACTACGAGATGCCACCTAACTCCAGTAAGGATGGTTATCATTAGTAAGTCAAAAAAACAACAGATGCTGGCATGGCTGTGGAGAAAAGGGAATACTTCTTCACTGTTGGTGGGAGTGCAAGCTAATTCAACCTCTACAGAAAACAGTGTGTCGATTCCTAAAAAACTAAAAATTGATCTTCCATATAATCCAGCAATCCCTCTCCTGGGAATATACCCGGAGAAACATGGGGACAGAGGAGGGCAGCGGCACGTGACAACACAAAGGGTACCTGGTCCACTACCAGGGGGCATAAGGGCCGGTTAGAAGCCCAAACTTCAACTATATGCAACCTACTTGTGTAGTTAATCCTCACTTGTACCCCATATCTCTATAATTTAAAAATAAAATAAATAAAAAGAAAAGGTATGGTACACGGAGTGGGCATGTTTTATAACAGCACAGTTTAAGTGGGAACAGGGAGAGATCTTTTGGGGGGGAGCCAAAAAAAACAATTTTCAGTTCAACAATAATTCCTTTTACAATATTTTTGTCAAGGCCCTTATAGCTGATTCTTCTCCAAACCCCCACTCCAAATCACTGCTCAGTTCAACATGAACACACCAATAACCAATACAGTAGATGAAAAGAAATCACATGATTTCTGAAAATCTTCTCTGTATTTCTGTCTCTAAATTGATCAGTGAAGACAACATTAATACATAGTCCAGTATTGTTGTTCCTGATCTTCTTTGACACCCTGCAAGTTTAGAATCCTATTATCTCAGTAATATTTATTTTCTTAGGGAATTGTAGGGCATAGATAGATAAGAAAGAATATTTATCTTTTTCTTGCTCTTTTCAAGTTTTAAAAGAGTTTTTGATATGTTATTTTAAAATGCAGATGGATATATGACATTGTAACAAGTTACCTGCAGTCATTTGATTTTTGTTTTGTTTTGGTTTGATTTGATTTTGGTCTTTTAAAATACTAGTCATTATCTTCAGCAGATAATCTCAAAGAATTTAATATTACCATAAAAGATAAAGTAAACCTTCAGATGTGATGTTCCTGTGTTTAGAATTTATATTTAATTTTTCTGTAAGTCAAAATATTCAAGTATATTGCCATAAAGGAAAAATAAAACCTAAATTGGCTTTATTTATACTAGGAACTGCCTATATTATTACATTTATCTCATCTTCCATAGCATATCAGGGGAGAATGTAGGCTAAGTCTTATCAAGTACATTTGATGATTGCTGATGGATTTGTTTTTAAAGGCATCTTCTCATATATAAACAAGAAAAGAAATTAAATTCTCATGTAGAAGATATTACAGAATAAAAAAGGGGCTTTCGAACTTTGCAATGCCTCAGAATCATCTGGAGGTCTTGTTAAAATGCAGATTGCTGGCCCCACTCCCAGATGTCTGGGTGGTACCCAAGAATTTGCATCTCTAACAAGTACCAGGTGATGCTAATGTCGCTGCTATTGGGTCCACTATGAAAACTACTGGAATAAAGGATATTCGTCTGTTTCCTGCTTTTCCTGAGGAATAAAATTTTAAGCTAATCAGCTACATCCACAAGAACAATGTCATTTAAGAGAAGCTTTTGTAGATCTTTAACAATAGTCGTGCAGCTCTGTTGGGCAAACCAAATTGATTTGAGTAAAAGCAGGGAATTCTCAAACCTTTCTCTCTAAAGCCACGATGACTAGAACATACCTAGTCCTGCCTTTTCTTCTACTCCTTAGATCTCCACTTTTCTTCCAGAAATACACTGATAATGCCCTCTCCATCGAGTTCAAATTTCCCACTATACTTTCTCACTCCTCTATGCCTAACATATCCTTCATATTTATGGACACTGTATGACATGATAGGAAGCAGTAGGTACAGAGCCCTGAGGCAAGTTACTAAGTTGAGCCACAATTACTTTATCTAAACATAAAGATAATAATACCTACTTTCTCAGCTACTGTGGATGATTCAATGAGATGATATAGACATAGAATCAAGCTCAATACCTAGTACACAGGAGGCCCCTCCTACTGCCTGCAAAGTGAGTTTGCTTTCCAGCCCCCCAGGATTTCTGGCCTCTACAATATTCATCTTATCCATATCCCTGTCAGCTGCACTCCATGGCATTCCCTTCCAGTCCTGGAGTATATCAGGCAGAAACTATGAAGATGAAGATGTCAGACAGGATTTTCAGTTTTTCAGAAGGCAGAGAAATACAAAGGGAATGGTTTGATGGCTGCTTGCAAGAAAGTTGAGGGACAGAAATCAAAGCTATGGAAGTCTGTGCCTGTCTTAATCACTTCTGGTGAAACCGCCTTAACTACAGATAACCACGCCATCTGACAATATATAGCAGAGGAAACCACGCAATGTTGGTACGTTTTAAACGCATGTTGTTGAAAGGCAGGTGTTATCTTGATCATCTTCAAACTCATTGCTATCTGTGCTATTGCCATGTTTCCAGAGGCCTGTGTCGTGCATTTGGTTCCCATGAAGTCCATGTATGAGCTTCTTCAAAGAACCAAAGAGCTCATCCAAAAGTGGAATTAATAATATCTTATCTTTTCATTCACCCCAGTATATTTAGATTCAAGTAATCAGCCCTAGCAAGTTCAAGAGACCCTATACTAGCATTTGGACAGGTCATCTAAGTTTTGGCTCTATTGAGCAATGTGAGACCTTGAATAAATCTCTTTGGTTTCTTGTGTCTCTTACCCCATCTATAAGATGAACAACAATGCAGCCTAGCTAATCTGTTGTACATTGTTATTATGGTATGTAAACTAGGGTCAATGGAACACTGGTAACAAAGTTGAATAATGATATTAACCAGAATCAAGTCGATTATCAGCTTTCACATATACCCTATAACAAAAAAATGTCCTAATATTCCCATAATGCTTTCACTTAGCATTCATGAATCTAGTAATGTATGCCTTCCTGATTATATAGTCCATGACAAAAATCCAGGTTTACCCCTTCTTCCTCTTTGGAATAAATGTATTTTCTGAGTGATTTTGTTGGCTAGCAGATTTCTGTAGAAAGAATTTTTGTTTTCGGTTTTCTTCATTTACCAATAGGAGATTACCACATGCAAGAAGGATATTAAAAATAATTACCAAGACAGGAAGATCACTCAAAGCCAGGAGTTTGAGACAAGCCTGGGCAACATAGCAAGACCCTGTCTCTACAAAATAATAAAAAGTCAAACTTTTTAGGAAGAAAAAGAGATTAGGAACATGGGCTGCCCCTGGAGCTTACTGATTTTGCATGCCATAGCGCTGTTTTCTAAAGGTTGTAGCACCTTTAGAACCTCAAAGCCCTTCACAGATCTTCTGACACTGGCATTGACCCTCTGATTTGAGTCAATCTACACTTCACTCCCCACAAGTTCAGATAACGTAATAAATTTCTCCCACGAAAAGTCTCCATAACTATACACAAACTCCTTCGAAAGAAGAGCTCCTCTCGTGCCTGAAGTGCAGGCTACTTTCTTAGAGATGCCATATCCCACTTGGCCAGCAGGTGCTGCCATGTCAACACATGCAATTTTCCAGTCTCAACGTAAAATCAAGGTTTCAAGCTTTGGGAGATAAAATCAGAGTTTCAGGTTTGATAAAAATCTTTTTCCCAGTAGTTATCTAGGATTGATCAATCCTGAAGGCTCTAATTTCTGTTCTTCAAGCTAATTTACCACAAGGTAGTCTGAGAGATACCTTTCTTGGATGGGCAGCCTAAGAAACAGATTTTCACAGGTGTTTCCTCTGTGCTGCAAACCTAAATAGCCCCCAAAGTTCAATCACATCAATGCTGGAGGCAGGAAAAAATCTGCAACAAAAGATGAAAAGAAAACAAGCTCAGTAAAGTTGATGACTCCCCAAGAGCTGCTTTGATGTCGAGATCTCTGTGAAAGCTCACTTAATCCTCAGTGTGTGAGACAGGGCTTAGGGAAAATCAAAATGAAGATAATAAGACACCATGTCCATCCACACTGACATATTTGTAAAGTATTCAGTAATCAAAACACTCCAAGGAAATTCCACATGACTCTTTGGTATATTAAGGGCCTGAATTAGCTCTTCTGGTTAAACCATAGTCCCTCTTAACAGTTACATACTTGAGAGATAGTTTTGTCAAAATGCTGACCACAAACAAACCTATTCAAAAAGCAATTCAAAGCATGAGCCCCATGAGGGCGAGCCAGATGGGTTCTCTTTATGAGGAAAGATAACCCCACCATGAATATCTAATATATTTGAATAAATGATAATAAAAGTAATTCGATGATGGGTGTATATGAGAAAAAATCAAACTTATTAGGTTGGTTCCTCAATGCTTTTATTTTCTAGACAATAGTCATAAGAAAATGTCTATCCTTATGTTTCAACTAGAACCTAAATGAGAATAAGACCTTGTTATCAGTCAGGATTCCTTAGAGAAACAGTACCAATAGTGAGTGCGTGTGTTGAGAGAAAGTGGAGTCAGGGGAGAGATTCATCTTAAGCAACTAGCTCACTCAGTTTTGGAGGCTGGCGAGTCCAAATTTTGCAGGGTAGGTCAGCAGGCTGGAGACCCAGGAAGGAGTTCATGTTCAGTCCAAGGCAGAATTCCCTCTTCCTCAGGGGAAATCAATCTTTTTCTCTTATGGCCTTTAACTGATTGGATGAGGTCCACCTAATGACTTCATTTTACCTCTTTGAGGACACTATCTGGAGTACTAAGGGTTAGTACTTCAACATTATAAATTTGGGGGAACACAATTCAGCCCATAAGAGATCTGAATGGGTTTTATTATGAACTAGAGAGTAGGAAAAAAGAGAGAGAAAGAAAGTGATGGGGGAGGTTGATAATGACATTTATTTCTCAAAGCAGTGATTCTCAAAGTGTGGTCCCCAGTCCAGAAGTATCAACATTACCTAGGAATTTGTTAGAAATGCATACTGTCAGACTTCACTCCAGATCTATTGAATCTGTTAGTGGGGCTTAGCTATCTATTAGCAAAACCTCCTGGTGGTTCCAATGAACGCTAAAGTTTGAGAACAACTCTCTTAAAAGTTGCTTGATTAATGGATAATGCCACCTGAGAAATTTTCCGACAAACATGGGTGTAAATATTGTTTAATCTGTGTGTTTGTGTTAAATATATCAAGCTGAGTCATATTTTATACATGGGTCTTGGGTCTTGTAAATCAGAAATTAAGTCAGAGCTCTAAGGATAAGCATCATAACACTGCAAAGGAACTTGGCCTCTGAGTACAGATTTCACAGGGTAAAAGCAAAACTGTGAATACCCAATAAAGTTAATTTATCAGATTCTAGAGAAGCCTAATTGCTGTCTGTCTGGTTGGAAGACTCGATTACCTTATGCAATTCCCATGAATGTCAGACTAAAGTATAATGGTTGAACTTGGTAAAAACCATTCTACTCTCCTTCTTAAAAATGAAAAACTTATCAGGCACGATGCATCACCCCTGTAATCCTAGTACCTTGGAAGACGGAGGTGAGAGGATTGTCTGAGTTCAGGAGTTGGAGACCAGCTTGGGCAACTTGTCTCTACAATACATTTTTTTTAAAAATTAGCCAGTTGTGATTGTACATGCCTGTAGTCACAGCTATTCAGGAAGCTGATGCAGAGGATCGCCTGAGCCCAGCAGATCAAGGCTGCAGTGACCATGATCCTGCCACTGCACTCCAACCTAGGCGACAGAATGAGATTCTGACTCAAAGAAGAAAGAGAGAGAGAGAGAGAGAGAAGAAAGAAAGAAAGGAGGTGGGGAGAGTGAGAGAAAGAGAAAGAGAGAGAGAAAGACAGAAAGAAAGAGAGAGAGAAAGAAAGAAAGAAAGAAAGAAAGAAAGAAAGAAAGAAAGAAAGAAAGAAAGAAAGAAAGAAAAAGAAAGAAAGAAACAGGCTAAAATAGAACTATCGAGGGGCCACTTGGAGCAAAAATAAAATTTATACTGTGTCCCCAACACCTTCTACTCCCCTACAACATGAGCATTTTCAAATACACTGGACAAAAAACAAGCCTCCCCCCACCCCACCCCCATACCCTTTGAGGATCTACACTATAGCAGCAGGAAGTTCTAATATAGCAAGAAGTTCTAATTCACCTATGAGTTATTTCCAAGCCTTGGTGGATGGTCAGATCTGCAAACAAGATACATATGAACAGCTTGTCTGGAGAAGTCAGCTTCATTTGAGGCATATATGCTACCTGATGGTCAGGTACATGTCATTAAAGGTCGAGCTTATGTCAAGGAAGATTGCATAACTTGCCTAGCTTGGTACTCAGCAGATAAGATGCTAGATCACATTACAATATGCAACTACAGTTGACACTCATAATTATTTATGTAAATTATATGGCAAGAATTTATCAGGTCATTAGGGGAAAAAAGATTATTTGTGGAGGTCATTTTTTATTGGCTATCAAGAAAAGGATTGTCAGGGGCCTTTTTGATTATTGGACTTGGATCTAGATGTACCCTCTCTGTGACATTGTCACAAAATGACCACTGTGAGATTAATATAGTTAGACAGGCCCTATGTTAATGAAGCTTTGGAACTACTTGTGAGTGTATTATTTAACTGTGTCCAGATGGAATAGAGAGCAGTTTCACACTGAGCAATTATACCAGCAGGCCATTGATTGAGAAGTTGATGTTTGTCTGTTGCCACATGAACAAGGGCAGTCCCATTGCTGGAAGCTAGCACTCTATCATTTTTAAATAAAGAGAATGTTTGTCATTAGAATTTCCTAAAGAATTGGAGATATTTGATCTGAATTTGCTTTTATTTCTTCCTGATCAAATGAAATCTGCAAAGCCTCTGTATGCTCTTGTGCAATCTTAGCACTTATTTAAATCATAGAATTTCACAGAATTAAAAGTTTTTATAAGAATTTTTAATTCCAAACAGGGAGAAATAAATATTCCCTAGAGTTCTTGTTAGATTTTTCAGTGGATGCCTTCTTAATCAAAGGCTCATAATTTAAATATTGATTATTTTAACCAGAATTTCATAGGCTTCTCAACTGTGGTGAATAAAAAAATAGATTCATCAAACAAGCATTTTATGATCCTTTGCTATATCCCAAGAATTATACTGAAGTTTGACAAACTCCTAACCACAAGCACTCACAGACATCTGCCCTCAAGTCTTGACAGCAGGGGATATATACCCTATGTATATATTTCAGTTAAAAAAAATGCATTGGGCTGCAAGTAACAGAAAACCCAACTGCAAACAGTAGTGTAGGCAACTTAGGAATTGGTTTTTCACATAACAAGAAGTCAGAATGCAGGCACTGGTTTGATGCCAGCAAAGACCCATGCTTTCTCTGTCCTTTGAGCTCCTCTGTCCTTTGTATGTTCTATTCCCATACTCATCTCCTCACGATGAAATTGAAGGCAAGGGCTGTCCAAGCTAGGTCTTTCCCCTTTATCAGTAAAGCAAAATTTTTCTCTAAAAGGTTTCTCCCTTGGATCACAATAACTGGAGAGTCGAAGGGTTACTTTTATCTGAAAGAAATAGAGAAACAAGATCATCATTTTTAGCTCTTAAGTACAAGTGTTACATAGGAAAGTAATGGTTTAGAACAATTAATATGGCACTAAAAGAGGAGAAAGGGTTATAGGACCAGGTAGAGCATTGTTGATTTAATTCTGGAATATGAACATGAAGGTCTAGGTGAAGGCTCTAGGTGCCTCTGAATTGTTACTGGTTACATTTTATAGGTCCTTAGCCCCTGAGAAAAAGTCTAAAAACTAAGACAGGAATTTTTTTTTTCAAACCCTACAGTTCTAACATAGACACATCTCTGTCTACAGACCACAAAGTCTGTCTACATTTATCTTTGTCAGTGTTATCTCACGTGTCCTGATTTCCACTTATTCTGTAATTTCATGAAACGTCCAAAGATTTTGCTATTTAAGTTGACCACATGCCCAAATTAGTGGTAGCACAAATGAGGCTGAACTTAACTCAAGAGTCTGAAGAGAATCAAGAGATAAACCTACAACTAGATCCAGTGCTATCACTACTCTCATGCTACATTTTCATGTCCTGTTTACATTAGACAGTAACAGAAAACTGAGTTGCAAACACCACCAGTTGTGTCACTAACTTTGATCTCTAACTTAGTTTACTGCTTCTGATAATTATCATGAATTAGCACAGGCTCCAGATTCAGACAATCTGGGTTTGAGTCGCAGTGCTGCCACTTATTAACAGTGTAACCTTGGGATATACTTACACTCTTTGCATTTTTCTATAAAATGCTGATCACAATTGTACCTACCTCACAGAATTGTGATGAAGAAGAAAGTTAATATTTTAAAGCGTTTGAGAAGTGTCTGGCGCATGTCAGCACTCTTGGAATGTCAGTTCTTTTTATTACTAAGCCATTATTATCTAGTGTAGAGGCTAACTGCCCTGCTTTGGAAATCATAAAGACAATCATAATTCAAATTCTGACATTATTCGTCTATATGACCCTGGATGAGTTACTTAGTGGTCCTGAGCCTCAGTTTCTCCATTTGTTGAAGGAGGATAACAATATTAAACAAGATGACATACAACAGTGATTAGCTCAAGTCCTGACAGTCTAGTCATTTTTATTCTGTTTTATTCCTCCATGACTCACTCTTTTCTCTGGGTTTATCACTGGAATTCCCCCTGGGGTGATTTGTTACTTGTGACTAATCATGCTCTTTGTATGTCTCCCACTAATATTTGAGTGAAACAGGCTTAAATTTAGCCCAAGGAACTATCTTGAAAGGAAACCAAACAGGTTCATAAGAATAGGCTCTTATGGTTTTAAGAAGAAAAGATGTCTCTTATGGTTTTAAGAAGAAAAGATGCCATACACATATATAGTAAGGGTCTTGCTTATGAGAGAGGTAGGATGCTGTCACTTGCTATGACTATTTAGCACCAGGTGGTGGTAAAACCACTTCTGTCCCACTTCCTCACGCACAACTCGGTGACCTAGCTACCCTCTAGAGTTGCTTGCCAACCATTCATTGGGAAACCATAGAGTAAAGAAAAGTTTGGAATAGTTACCTATTTGTCATACCACTGGGATGGTTCTGATGGTCACATTCTCAAAAATGCAAATACTAAGTTCTCAGGAGTTCTGATCTTCCATGTGTACCACCACTTCCCAATTCTTGACCTCCCTTGTAGATGCAATGATGTATCACAGCACAGAGTCTATGATTCTGAGGCACAGCAAAGCTCCTTGGATGGCACTGTCATCTGACTTTCTATGGCCCTTGCAACTAGTTCTCTTGTACATAGACCAAACAGAGAAGATTTTAGTTTCAGAGCGGCCATGGTTGTCTTCCTCTAGTATACAGAGAGTAGAAACACACTGCTATCTTCTTCCATCACTGACCACATCGCTACATTATTGTGACCTCTTCTTCCCAGGTCCCTCCTCCTGCAAAAAGTAGTTTTAATCCTGTCCAAAGTGCCTTCTAACACTGACCACCACCAAAACATGTTGCTTCCAGAACAGTTTGAATGGAGAACTTCAAGTGCATGGGGAATATTCCTAACTCTCACCCAGAATCAGTTTGTCCTGGGTCGTGCACCTGAATTTAAAGCCGAACAGAAGATGGCAGTAGTGACCAAGGTTTTCGGCACCCCTTTCTCAGTCCTAACCGAGTGCCTTTCCCATCAGTTGATTGTCAATTATGGGCTGTAGTTTTGCCTCACCAAAAGCCATCATAGTGGGCGAATCATATGCCCAAGGTCCCAGACCTTGTAGTCTTGCAACTATTAAAGATCTAGAATTTGCTCAAATTGAAGACTGAACAGCCAAGTGAACAAGGTGGGGAGCTGTTCCTAAGCCTCACTGCAAAGGAAAGGCTCAAGAAAATAAATAAACAGAGAAACCTATTCAATAGCTGTTTATCTGCATTAGTGGGTGTATTGGAAAAAGCAAGGATTTGATTCAGGGCACATTATTGCTGAAACTTTGAGCAAGTTATTTAAAGAGTTGATTCAGCCTATGCCCTCATGTGGATTAGGATAAGGAAGTCTTCCTCACAGACTTGAAAAAGAATCAAATAAGATGATAGCCAGAAAAACTTACTTTGTAAACTATGGCATGCTATATAAATACAAGGAAGGCATTTTGGTTGGTTTTAGACCATTTCTCTGAATTTGTCCTGAAATTTCCTGCATTTTTTCTTTTCTTTTTTTTCCCCCCTTTGGTCCAAGTAATATGGCCAGAAGCAGTTTGACCATGGGTCTATTATTTCTCTAATAATTATAATTTCACAAAGAGTTACAGCACACAAATTACTTGATTAATAGCTCTAAATTCTTGGCTTTATCCTGAATCTACAATTACACATTTACCCATGCTCCTGTCATCTGTTGTATGATTTATGAAACCTTCTGTTCTCTAATCTCCTCATTTCTTACCTCTGCCTCCTTTAAAACTCAAGAAATGTGTCAGCAAGGTCAAACTGCCCAGCGTTCCTGCATTACATTCTAAGGTGCAATCATTACCATCTTAAGAAAGCAAGCAGTTAGTTCCACAATGATCTGTTTAATCTACTAGGTAATTGCTCATCCCTTCACCATATAATCCTCATCCTGTTCCTTTCTTTGATTCCAGAACCAATGTGTTGTGGTTTGAAACATCTATTAATTTGATGCACATATTAATTAAAAATTTATTTCTAGCCAAGTATGTGATGATCAAGTGCCATGTATAAAAAATGAAAATATTATTAATCTTAACTAATTTCACTTGAAGCAAAAACAATGTGATCAGAAAGTTTTCTAGTAAAGGATCCATACACTCACAGATCCTTTTCAAAAGTTGGGGGGGGAAATACCTAAAATTTAAAGTATTGCAGAATCAGTCTGGTATTATGGTAGATTTATGAGGCATGCAACCACACAAATTTTTTGATGTCGTTAATAATGCAAAGATCTATTACTTCATTTTACTTGTGACCTACAGTGAATTTCATCCTTAATAAAATTAGGCTTTACTGGGTTCTTATACCTGAATGGCCAAGAGGTATAGAAATTTCCAGCACAGCCTTATTAGAGAGTGGGATACATGACAAGACCATAATCTAAAGCCAGTCCTCAGTTTTATTATTTATTTTTCTGCTTGATCATTTCTCTGCACTCATTTGGCTTGAAGGCATAGACATTCCCTGTTGATTATCTCGACTTGGCAGTGGGTTTCTGCCACACATTTTTGACTCCTAATATGGAAGCAGGAGAGGATGTTGTATGAGTTCCAGCGAGTTTCTCTGCGCCTGTGGAATGCTGTGAGGACAGAATCCTACAGAGATGAAAACATGAACATTTGCATTGATAAAGAGAAAAATGAAAGAAAGAAAAAAGCACTCTAAAAAAACTGTTTTTCCTTTTCTTACTCTGGTCACTTTCACTTCTAATAAAACCTTAGAGTTGGGAAGGTAGGAGGAATTAATACTGTGTTCTTTTAATGCCCATATCTTCATGACCATTTACAAATTATTTGGAAATGCTTGAGTGTTTTTAGAGGCAATGTTAAAATTTTCATCATCATCTTCAAGGTCTAACTCCTTGAAGCCTCCATCACACAGCCTGCAAATTAGCCACATAATGATGAAAACTGAGTGAATAAGTTTTATGTCCTTAGAAGAGAGTAATAGATCATATTATATATTCACAGGTACAAATTTGTCTTAATTTTGTAGCACTATGAACCAATGCTAAAGAAATACTTTAATATCCTATCTGTGTATTGATTGTTTTAGAGCTTGATACAATTTTTCTTCCAAGTCATAAAGTCATCCACAGAAATATTCATTTGGTAAAACTTCTTTAAACAATGCATTCCCTGATAAAGAACTTTACTTTAGTAATGGGCTCCTTTTCTCTAAAGGCCTCTGTACTTTAATAAGCTACATTTGCACTGGGATAAAAATTTATTCACATTCATTTAATGTATTAGTTTTATATAATTTAAAATTACTTTTGGCAACTATGGTCGCCAAATTGGACGCATCAACATTTGAGGTCATATCTACATAGGTTTATTCGCTGCTGCATTTAAAAATAAAAATCACTAATGAGAGATCATCTAGAAATATCAGAAATTCAACATGCTAGTGTAGATACACATGAAAGGATAGTTCTTATAATTCTCCAA
The DNA here is from genome assembly GCF_000164805.1 of Carlito syrichta. Classification (NCBI taxonomy): domain Eukaryota; kingdom Metazoa; phylum Chordata; class Mammalia; order Primates; family Tarsiidae; genus Carlito; species Carlito syrichta. The sequence goes on along the minus strand of NW_007232947.1, from coordinate 115,645 downwards.
ATATTTTCTTTTTCTGGACAACTTATTTTAAGAAGTCCTGCAGTAAAGGGTTCTGATTAGCCAGCAACAACCAAACACAAACAGAATTAGTCAGATTAGGTAAGCCCAGGTTTTCAATAATAATTGAAAACCTCAGGCAGGGCGCGGTGGCTCAAGCCTGTAATTCCAGCACTTTGGGAGGCCAGGGCAAGGGCATTCCGTGAGTCCAGGGGATCTAGACCAGCCTGGGCAAGATGGCAAGACTTCATCTCTACAATAAATCAAAAAATTAGCCAGGTGCAGTAGCGAGCACCTGTAGTTCCAGCTACTTGGAAGGCTGAGGCAGAAGAAGTGCCTGAGCCCAGCAGGTCGAGGCTGCAGTAGCTGTGATCCAACCTGGGTGACAAAGTGAGACTCCAACTCAAAAAAAAAGAAAAAGAAAACCTCAGAATAACAGTGATCTACATGAAATAGAAATCTGTGTCTCTAGACTATGAAATACTGTGAAGGTAAGTAGTCCAAAGCTGACATGGGTACTCCATTTATCACAAGGAATCTAGGCCACCATCTTCCTCTCCCACCAGAATGGTTTTTATAATGTTCAGCATGTGCCTTTCATGTCAGGGACCTGTGTGGCCACTGGAGCTCCAGCCAAGAAGAGAAAAATAAGTGTGAATCTATGCCCTTTACAGAAAATCTCACACCTCAATAGCCAAAATCTAGTCTGGTCCCCACAAGGAAAACTGGAAATATAGTATTTTATTCTTGGTGGCAATGTGCCCAACTAAAACATGGGGTGCTAAAACTAAAGAAAAGGGGTGAACACATGCATTTTAGAGTAGGCAACACCTAGTCTCTGTCATAATCAGGTTCACTGGCTCCTTGGCTTGCTATCATTGTCAAGTCATGCAGTGACCTAGCTTGCCATGCATTCTCACATCTATTTATTGAACTCAGAAGCTTGTTTGTTTCACTAATGTAAATATACATGTATAATTAAAAATTTTAAATGCAGGTAGTTAGGAAAAAAATTTAAACAACCATAGCATTTACCAACCAGAAATAAGTGGGGTTGATTTTTTTTTTGGTACACATTTCCAGGTCTTTTTTCATGTACTCATGGGAATCTACATACTTTCCTTAATAAAATTAGAACATACAAAACATATTGTTTCTAAATTGCTTTTTTTTGAGTTGGAGTCTCTCACTCTGTCCCCCAGACTGGAGTGCAGTGGCCGCTCCCAGCCACCGCAGCCTCGACCTGCTGGGCTCCAGCGATCCTTCCGCCTCAGCCTTCCAAGCAGCTGGAACTACAGGAGCGTGCTACCACACCCGGCTAATTTTTGATTTATTGTAGAGATGAGGTCCCGCCAAGTTGCCCAGGTGGGTCTTGAACCCATGGGCTCAGGCAATCCACTCACTTCAGCCTCTCAAAACGCTGGGATTACAGGCTGAGCCACCGAGCCCAGCTAAATTGCTTTTTTTAAGCAACACAATATTGAGGCCATTTTTCTGCACCAGTAATCTTTTCACGTTGTTTTAAATTGCTGCAGATCATTTCACGATACTATCATCTCATAATTTATTTAGCCAAGGTCCTATTGTTAAGAATTTTAGTTATTTCAAGTTTTCCTGTATTATAAGCCGCTCTGCAATTAACATCTTTGTCACTAAATTGTGACATATCTTCAATAGCCTTCCTTAGAAAGTAGTTTTTCTGATTTTAAAAAATTCTTATCTTAAGGTTTTAATATGCCAATGCTGCTCCAGAAAAAAACACACACACACACATTTTGCATTGTTACCCTCCCATCTGAGTATATATACCTGTACCCTTTGACCAGCAATGAGCAATAATAATTTTTGTTAAAATTTGATACATCAAAACATTGGTCGTGTTTTCAGTATGTCTTTGATTACTACTGAAATTGAACATTTCCCTTGCTGTTACACTTAGCCTTCTTTATTATTGGGGAAAGGTATGACAGGAGAGAAAGAGGCTTGTGGGCTCAAATTTGGAAGTACTGACTTCAGACAGAAAGGAGCAAGTCTCTGGTTCTGCAGATAAGTCAGGTATGCTAACTCATGAATGGCAACAGAAAGGGAGAGGTTACCCTTCCATTTCAAGAGGCAGTCAATAAAGCTGGCACCTGACCACTTCCAGGAAGGCACCCAAATATTTTTCTCCATTGTTTAAAAAGGAAGACACCACGATCTTGGCTCATGTTGTTCTGAACTTGAAGGACATTGCTTCACATGTGATTTATGGGTTTTCTCCCAGTACAGCTATTCCCTTGAGTTGACTGTCAAGCTCTTGTCTCAGCAAAGTGGCAAGTAAACCTATTCCAAGGGGCTCAAATTTAATTCCAGTAGTCAGTAAACCATAAGCTCTGTCTGCTCAACTACTTTTATACAAAATAGGATATTGTGCACCTAAATGTGTACCTGCGTTGAAAACAATTCTGTGCCTTTAAATATCTGATGATGTGTCTCAAAACCAAGGTCAAGTACAGTAAGTAGCCAGTCACAACTTGCCAGTCAAACAGCTATTTGTGTCATTTCCTGATGTTTGAGAGAATTTCAAATACCTTAGCCACACGCTATATGTGAATGGGATTGATATATTTTCTTGCTTCTGTGTTGTATCAATGACTGTGGGATAGTTAAGTCTCTGCAAATTTTTAAAACTTTCCTCATACCCAAAAGTTATGTAGTAAGTCAAGAGTTAATCTATAAGAGACTTTAAAGACTATAGAATAATTTTCAATTAGACTATAAGGACAAAACTTTATATAACTGCATGCCTAAATAGTAAGATACAAATAAGATTAGGAAGAATAAAATAAACTTCATCTTCCACCAGCAAGACCAAAAATTGAATTTTGAACCACAACTATCTCTTTTTCTCTGTAAGCCTAACAGTACTCTTCCATATATGTAAGGAAGCCAAATATGCATTTGTGTTTACAATTTAGGCCGGACCTTGTACAGTGACACATCTGGAGAACACTCCAATGAAAATTTAGTAGGCAATAACAAGGAACACTATAAACCCACAGAATTTTAAAACCTCATTGGAGTTTGCCTCTCCTTCAGTTGTCTTGCTGAAGTCTATTTTCCTCCCTCTATGGGAGAAGCTATTTAGAGTCAAGCATCATTAAATCAAAATGCAAAAGAAGGAGAAAATGAATATGGGTTAATTGCATCCTGAATGTAACTGAACCACAGTTGGTACAAATTGCTGGGATATAAGAATGCATTGTGCATACCAGGAGACGAGTAATTTGGTGAAGCTGGTGTATGGGTGTGTATCAGGAAGTGGCAGCAGATAAGGATTCTGAGTGTGTGTGTTGGCAGGGTAGGGACACATATAGATACTTGTGTGGCATGCTAAGGAGTTGGGACTTTGTCCTGAAGCATGTCTCCCAGGAGAGCTGCAGCTACAATCCAGGAATGTCCCATTCTATGCAATTTGGCATGCTCTGTATAATCCCCTCCCCTTTACTGCACAAAGAAGTTCTATACCTGCAATCTTGGTAAAGAAGTTAAGTGTTCCTTATCAGCAGATCTCCAGGGTAACAAAGGAAATACTATGATGGAAGCAGCTGTAATTCGAGTTGAAAGCTTCTCTGTTGCCATTAACTGCCTGGAGATAAAAGGAATACATTTAATATATATGAAGGGCAGAAAGGCACCAACTCTAAAGCAATGAATTTTTTTGCCATAGTGAAAAGAAGGCAGAGACCAATAAGGGCCACAGGAATCTCAACAGGCTCCTGGGGGAAGGTGATATTTGTTGCCCCTGCCAGATGTAAGGCATAAGGTCCTCAATAATTAAGTGGCAATAGGACTCAGAAGACCATTTCTCCACTAGGTATACCTTGACAGGCAAAAACACAAATCTCTGTTCTCATAGCTCACCACAAAAAAACACAGGTACCTATATTATTTTGCAGGGCCTTGTCAGGGTACCTATGCCCAGAGGACTTAGATAACAATCCCTTTATATTTTTTTCCATTGTGTTTACTTGTTTATGTAAAATTATTTGCTTGTTTGTTTAAAATTATTTTTTAATTATACAAGTAATATTCATTTATGATAAAAAAGTAGAAACAGATCAGAAGTATAAAGTTTCTCTCTCCACCCCTGACCCCAGCCCTTCCATTTAGAGACAACACTGCTCAGACACTGTGTGAGCATTCTTTCAGAAATATTCATGCAGATATATTCATAGATTTGTATTTTATATAAGTATGATCATACTATTTTCCTTTTTCATGTAACTGCTATAGTGATAACGCCATAATATGCAATGTAGGAGGGACTTGACGAGGGCAATCTGGTTAGAAAGAGGGTCTTGAAGCTTTGCTGCAAAACATTTATATGAAATAGAATATCAATTGTTCATAACAAAGAAAATGGGATACTGGAAAGTAGGGGACACTAAAACCCCACCAAGAAATTCCTTTTCTTTACCATGTAAACATTTTTGTACAACAGCACATAAATAGTATCCCACTATTCTACTGAGTGGATGAGCCATAATTTCTTGTTCATTCTCCAATAGTAGACATGTAGATTGCATGTAAAGTTTTTGCTGTCATAACAATGCTATTTTGAATCTCTTTGTACATAATATACACTCAGGCAAGGAAAACTACAACATAAATCCCTATAAGTAGAGTTGCTGAGTGAAAGAGAATGTGCATTTTAAATATTGATAGATGCTGCCAAATTGCTCTCCTGACCCTTTATTGAAATTCACATTCAATAGAAGTGATACCTTTTTTTAAGGATTTTTTTTTTTTTTTTTTTTTGAGTTGTCTGAAAGTCCTCTGGGGAGGAGATGGCAGCAAAGTTGGATGGCAAAAATAAGAAGTAGAGCTCCTTTGCTATTTTCAGCTCATGTTCAAGTGCTTGTCAGAAGCGTACAACCTCATCTTCATTAATAGTTCAATATGTTTATGTATAAATCCTCTCCTAAATAGAGTTTAGATTTATATTATTTTTTTTTGAGTGGGAGTCTCACTCTGTCACCCAGGCTGGAGTGCAAGTGGTACGCTCACAGCCACCACAGCGTCGACCTACTGGGCTCAGGCAATCCTTCCACTTGAGCCTTCCAAGTAGCTGGAAGTACAGGCATGCACTACCATGCCTGGCTAATTTTTTTATTTACTGTAGAGATGAGGTCTCACCATGTTGCCCAGGCTGGTCTCAAACCCCTGAGTTCAGGCAATTATCTCACCTCGGCCTCCCAAAGTGCTGGGACTACAGGCTTGAGACACCATGCCCGGCTATATTAATTTTTTTTTTTTTTTGAGTTGGAGTCTCACTCTTTGTCGCCCAGGCTGGAGTGCGGTGGCATGCTCACAGCCACTGCAGCCTCGACCTGCTGGGCTCAGGCGCTCCTTCCGCCTCAGCCTTTCAAGTAGCTGTAACTACAGATGCACGCCACCATGCCCGGCTAGTTTTTGTGACTTATTGTAGAGACGGGGTCTCACCAAGTTGCCCAGGCTGATCTCAAACTCTCAGGCTCAGGCAATTCTCTCACCTCGGCCTCCCAACGTGCTGGGATTACAGACTGAGCCACCTCACCCAGCCATTAATATTTTTATAGTAAAGTAACAAATGATCACTATTTTTTCAAAGATACACAAAATATGACTGATAGAAAAATTAGTACCAAAGCATTGGTAATTCAATTTCAGGTTTTGTCAAATATCTTGTAAAAACTCAGCTAATAATATAGCACTAAGCCTTCTCATATATAATTTATGTTATTGATTAAAATCTAAAAATGAAAAAAGACTGGATCCAATATTTTTTGCTAAAAGAGTGAGTAAAAGATAATCACTCATGTTAATATTTCAAACAGCAAACTATTTGAAATTCATTTCTGCTCTGAAAGAAAAGTTTGGGACTAATAAATTCTGTTATGTGCTACTGATAAAGAAAGAAGGCATGAAGGGTACAATATGCTCTTGAAAATGAATGAAATATAAAAAGAATAGTTTCTTTTTTGGTTAGTAAGAAAACTATATTTGAAACCCTGCATAGTCATAAGTAGCAAAAAATACAACAAAAATCCTAATATACATATATATATATACATGTATGTATGTGTGTATTCCTTCTGTCCTTCAAGCTTCTTATGAAAACCAACAGTGATATATTTTTCACTTAACCTAAATTGCAATGCATGCATCAATTGTCAGTCATCAAAAGTGCCTCTGATAATTTGAGGCAGTCAAAAACAATTCAACAATGAACATTTTCATTATTCTTTCCGTCTTTTACATTTCATCACTGAACCTGTGTCTTTCTCCTAATCATATTTCTTTAAATTTTACTTTTATTTAGATTAGGTATTTGAGAGTTTGGGTTTTATTTGTCTGTTGATTGGTCAGCTTGATGCTTCTTCTTCCAAGGACATATAAAGTACTCATAAAAGGATTTTAAAGGAAATGTGAATTGCCATGTATTAATATGTGGTGTGACTCATCCCTCCAAAATCTCTCTCCCATTGCCACCTCTTGCTTCTTTCCCATGGGTTTGAACCTTCACCCCTTGTCTAGTGACAGCAACAGCCTCTGAAGCCCAGCCCCCTTGGTGCCTACCTTGACCTTCTTCATTCTATCCTCCGCATGACTACCAATGGTATCTCCCTAAATCAAGAATCTCATTATGCCAGTTTCCTGTCTAAAGGCTTTAATTGGTTTTAATTAGCCTCTCACTGCCTTCATGATGAAATCCAAATTCCTTAGAATGCTCTGCAAGCCCCTTCATGACTAGGCCCAGGCCTGCCTCTCCAAATGGCATCACTTGTTCCTCAGTTACCCTGCACTCAACACTATGCCAGTTCACACGGGGAAGCTTCCGTGCGTGTCAGTGCTCTCCTTGGACGGTCGTCATTCCATTGCCCTGCTCCCACCTCCCTCTTCACCCTGGAGAACCTCTGAGGTTGTGCTTCTGGGGCCTCCTTATATACATGAATTTCCTGGGGAATCTTGCCAAATGAAGATTCTGCTTCTGTAGGGGCTAGGGTTCCACATTTTTAACAAGTTCCCAGGTAATACTGGGAACACAAATTGAGGATGAGGTTCTACAACATGACTCTGTCGACGCTCCCTCTGTGAAAATCTCCCCCACAAAACTGACCTGCATAAGCTTCCTCTTTCTTGTATGTAACTTGGGTATAGAATAAGCACAGATCCTCCCATCTGTCTCATACCCTGTTTCACTACTTGATATGTTTCTGTCTCTCTAACCACCTGGGGATCGTCAAGGGCTGGAACAGTGACTGCTGCTTCCTTGTATTCCCAGCACTAACATTGGGCCCAAATATATAGACGTTTCATAAAAGTACATTGAGCAGAAATGAGCAAAAATGTTTCAGTCAGTGCCTGAATGACCATCTGACAATTTATTAGTAAGAGAAGATGTCTGCTGGATTGACGATTAAACAATACTTAGCTCTCAATTTCATGTATAGTTGTTTTTAATGTTATTACCAATATTTTCAAAGGGGCTTTGGTGGAGAGGAGGCTTAGAACTACCTAACTTATAATTATTTTAACGCAAATGGAAGTCTAAAGGTTGGCTAAGAGTTTGAAGAGCCAGACCTGTTAGACAGTACAACCAATTATTACTGTGGCCTCCGGGTGACTTCACCACCCCCACTGCACTGCACAGCCAGCCTGCTTGCAGAACACCTGGTCTTGTGCAAAAGAATGAAGAGAGAGCCAAGGCACATGGGTAATCTCCAGCAGAGAGTCTGGGCAAGAAGGGGCACCCTAAAAATGGCTACAGGTCTGAGATAAGCATCTGCCCAAGGTTTCTCCATCATATCACAACCGCAAGAAGGGCCAGCAGTCTCTGTACCCACCACGGTAATCAACGGCCCTGAAACACGGTCAGTGGCGTATCAGGGCCTCAGAGACAACGTAGGGGGCACAGTGGTTCTCAATGCCGAATACACGTTAGAATTACCTGGGAAGTGATATTTATAAAATATGAACATATGAGGCCCCACCTCAGACCAACTAATTCAGAATCTCTGGAGGCAAGGGAGCAATAGTTTAAAAATAATAAGAAAACCCTCAGGTGAAGACTAGGTGTGGTAGCTTTTGCCTGTAATCCCAACACTTTGAGAGGCAAAGGCAGAAGGATTGCTTGAGCCTGGGAGTTTGAGACCAGCCTGGGAAATATAACAAGACCCTGCTCCCCAATCTCTACTAAAAAAAATTTTTTTTTAATTAACAAGGTACAGTGGGACTAATACATCTGTAGTCCCGGCTAATTGGGAGGCTGAGATGGAGGAGTTCAAGGCTGCAGTGAGCTATGATCATGCCACTGTTCACCAGCCTAGGCAACAAAGTGAGTCTCTGTCTCAAAAAACAAAAGACAAAACAAAAAAACACTCCTCAGGGGATTATAATGTGAAGCCAGAGTTGACAAGCACTGATAGAGAGTAACGCCTTTATTGGATGCTTGAAGTCCTCTAAAGGTGCTTCAAAAGTGAACATCTATGTATTTTGTGTTTTCAAACTTTATATAAATTGTATATTATATGTTCTGCAACTTGCCTCTCCATGTTTTATTCTTTATTATTATTATAAAGATGTGGGGTACAATTCAGGGTTAGGTATACAAACATTGATTATACAGGTACCCTTATTGATGAAGTATGCTCCTCCCTTCCCTAGCAGTTTCCCTCAACTGCCAATCCCACCCCATCCCACCCCTGACAGTTTCCCATTACTGCCAAACACTTTCTTATAGTATTATAATTGTTCAAGGTCTGCTTATGAATGAGAACATATGGTACTCTGTTCTTTGTTTCTGTGATAGATCAGTAAGTATGCTCGACTCCAAATTCATCCAAGTTGCTGTGAAGTTCATATATGTGTCCTTCTTTATGGCTGCATAATATTCCATTGTGAGCCGGGCTCAGTGGCTCAGCCTGTAATCCCAGCACTTTGGGAGGCCGAGGTGAATGGATTGCCTGAGCCCACGGGTTCGAGACCTGCCTGGGCAACTTGATGAGACCTCATCTCTACAGTAAAAATCAAAAAAAAATTAGCCAGGCATGGTAGCACATGCCTGTAGTTCCAGCTACTTGGAAGGCTGAGGCGGAAGGATCACTGGAGCCCAGCAGGTCGAGACTGCAGTGGCTGGGAGTGGCCACTGCACTCCAGTCTGAGTGACAGAGTAAGATTCCAACTCAAAAAAAAAAATTTTTTTCATTGTGTATATGTACTACATTTTCTTTATCCAGTCCAGCTTCAGTGGGCAACATGATTGGTTCCATGTTTTTGCTATTGTGAATAGAGCTGCAACAAACATACCTGTGCAGGTATCTTTTTGTAGAATGATTTGAGTTTCTCTGGATATATTCCCAATAGGGGAATTGCTGGGTCATATGGAAGGTCAATTTCTAGCTCTTTCAGAAATTGTCACACTGTCTTTCAGAGAGGTTGCACTAGTTTGCATTCCCAACAGCAGTGTAGAAGCATTCCTTTTTCTCCAAATCCTTGCCAGCCTCCGTTGTTATTTGTTTTATTAATGATGGCCATTCTTACTGGGGTTAGGTGGTAACTCAGTGTGGTTTTGATTTGCATTTCTCTGATAATGAGTGAAGTTGAGCACTTTTTCGTGTGTCTGTTGGCTGCCCGTATATCTTCTTCTGAGAAGTGTCTATTTATGTCTTTTGTCCACTTTTTAAAGAGGTTATTTGTTTTTTTCCTATCGGCGCGTTTGAGTTCCTTGTAGATCCTAGATGTTATGCCTTTGTCAGATACACGGTTGGCAAATATTTTTTCCCACTCTGTGGGCTGTCTCCCTGCTCTCTTAATGGTTTCTTTTGCTTTGCAGAAGCTCGGTAGTTTGATATGGTTCCACTTTATCTTATTTCTTAAGGTATTGGCCTTTAGGGTTCTGAATAGGAATTGGTTGCCAGTTCCAATTTCCATAAGGGTGTCTCCTGCATTTACTAAGATTCTTATAGTTTGAGGTTTTACATTTAGGTCTTTGATCCATTTAGAGTTAATTGTTGTATATGGTGATAGGTAGGGGTCCCGTTTCAATCTTCTTTATGTGGTCAGCCAGTTTTCTCAGCACCATTTACTGAATCGGTTCTCCTCTCCCCAATGGTTGTTGTTGGAGTCTTCGTCAAAGATGAGTTGGTTGAGGGATTGAGGCTTTGCTTCCAGAACATGTTTTATTCTTATGATGTCTCTGTGTGGATTAATGGAACCTTGTTACTTTTGATTGCTATATAGCCTTCCATGGTGGTGGGTCAATACCCTAGTTGATCTGTTGGTGGATATTTGGACTGTTTTTAATTTCTTGCTGTCGCAGACAGTGCAACAAAGAGCATTGCTACGTGTGTCTCCTTATGCAAATGTGGGCAAGTTTATCTTGGATATTTATAGAAGAGTGGAATGGCTGGGATGTAGGGTATGCACATCCTTGGCTTTCCTAGACATCACCAAATAACACCTCAAGTATGTGAGCTTTCCAAATGCTCACAGCCTCAGCACATTGGTATAGTTAGACTTACATGTTTAGCCAATTTTAAGTGCTAAGTTTTTCCTTAAAAATCCTGAAGAGGGCAGCACGTCCTGGAAATTGGTGCATCTCATACTAAGATGACTTCCAGTCAATGGGTCCCTCCCCTCTCTACTTGAAATCCTTTTGGCCTTCCTGGAAGTCAGTGCCTCTTCAATCCATGCTCTCACCTCAGTCAGCTTCCAGGCAGTATCTTAGAAGGACAGACAAATGTAACACTTTCTGAAAGGGAAAGTTCCTCCTGCTTTTTTTTTTTTCATTTCACATTCCTGCCACACTTCTATCATCTGACAGGAAAGGAGGGAAATAGAGACAAGTCCATGTGGAATTAAAATACTTTTTCCAGTGCAAAATGTCCTAAGAGAGACATGATGTGAGTAGACAGCAAACCCCTCCGCCATTCTGAAGCAGTGGTTTGTCATCTAATTAGAAGGCAGTGCACACTGTTGTAAACCATTATTATGTAAATTGGAAAAATGCTGAGAAGCAGAGAAAGGTATTACAAAGTACAGTAGTGGCGGCATTGCCTTTCTTCTGGAACAGAAGACATTTTTACTCCTTTGCCTTCTTAGTTTCGTTGTTCCTGGTTCCCTAAGGAAGAAAAGCAGTGTTCAGTTTCAGTAACCTTCTAGAATTTCTCTCATTTCGTACTGAGCTAAAGTCCTGCCGCTTCCAGAGTTCATGGTGGAAACATAGCCTTCAAAGGTGCCTTCCTCTAAACAAAGCAAAATTGAAATTGAGTTGTGCTTAAAGATGTGAAATGCCTGCTTTGGGAGGAAACTTATTTCCAAAGTGGTCCTACAACCGCCACTTCTCTTTTTCGTTCCTCAAACGAGACTTTAAGATTTTATTGCTTTGAAATGAATGAATGAATGAATGAATAATAAAATTCCATTGCTGTCTTTGGGGAGAAAGTAGACAAATAAATATGAATTGTTTTTTGATGAATTACTATTTTAATCATTCACTCTTTTCCCCCTTCGTTGTTATAGATCAAACTTTCTCCAAATGAGATCTGCCACTTTTCAACAAGATGTTAACAGGTGCTCTGGGGACTAAAATTCATTTCAAGGAAAATCTTGAGTTGAATAATTTTTTAAAAATCAGGCTTCTTTAATGTCTTGGAGTCTTTTATATGCTGATGTGTTTTATAAATGTCTAAAATGGGATTTTTTTTTTTTTTTTAGTTGGAGTCTCACTCTGTCTCCCAGGCTGGAATGCAGTGGCACACTCATGGCCACCGCAGCCTCGACCTGCTGGGCTCAGATGATCCTTCCAACTCAGCATTACAAATAGTTGGGACTGCAGGCGTGAGCCACCACACTCGGCTGATTTTTTTATTTATTGTAGAGTCAATGTCTTGCCATGTTGCTCAGGCTGAGCTCAGGCAATTCTTTCTTCTCCACCTCTGGGATTACAGACGTGAGCCACTGCAACAGGCAGAGAGTTTAGGCTTCTATAATGCTTGACCACAGTTCCCTTTAATATGAACCCCCCTCACAGGAATGGAGTCCAAAGGACATACTTTGGAAAATGCTAGCACCACGATTGCCTGATCATTGTGGCCAGAATTCATAAGACCCAATGACATGTCATCTTTGACTGAAATTCTTCCGTGAAGAAATGTCTATCTTGACATGTTGGTTGGTATATGACTACATATTGCTCTTACCTTGGATGTTCTTGTGGAGACATTTGAAGTCACTCTACTTTCTGCTCCTGCAGATGTGACTTTTTTTCTCCTCAAATGCCAGAGGAATGTCTTTATTTTTGAATTTCAGATATGCTTGTAGTCTCAAGCATTCTGTTATCAATATTTCTTAGAACATGATATACTCTTTAAATCTGTAGATGTGATTATTTTTTTCTCTTTAGTGAAATTTCCTTGTTCTATGTTTGTGAATACTTTTCCTGTTCCATTTAGTAGATCCTCTTCTTCAGGGATATCAATTTTCCTCACAAGAGGTGTTTTTGAACTCCAATCTATTATCTTCTAATTCCTTTGGTACTCTTATATTTACAAGACATTCTTCTAGGTCAGTCATTTTATTTGCAGCCATGTTTATTTTGTTCCTTGCTTTGTTACCATTTTAAATTCATTCCATAGCACTTTTACTCAACGTCTTTAGTTCTGTAAACTCCCTGTGGTTTTCTCTAATCACCTTTGAGCTCATGTTTTTCTGGGTTCATATTAGAATTAACTTGATTCATAGTATAAAGCACCTCTGGGAATTTTGTTTTGCTCTTAGAATGATGTTTGCTTTAAATGTGGGAGTTTTAGCATTCTTTTGAATGCCTTGTTCCTTTCTTTTAAGGGTTGATTGGTTTTGTTTATTTTTCTTTGGAAGTGTTGCCTTAACATGTTTGAATATTTGTCATTGGTTTTTCCCTCATCTTGTTCATACCTGAACAGCTTCATCCAGACCTTCTCTGTTCTGATCCTGTGTAAGGGACTTCTCCTTGACTCTATTTTCATTTGTTCTAACTTGTTTTCCCTGTTCTAAGGCTTAAGAACTTGCTATTAGATATCACCCACCTGACTGCAGTCTGAGGGAACGGTAAGGGGGGGCGTAGAAAGGGAAGGTTGAACTCCTGGGTTCTGCTCTCCCTTTTCTGGGATTTGTTAGAAGTTTTGAACTAAATTTTAATGCTCTCTTCAATCAGGATCCATATCCATCCTGAATGGGAGCACTCTAGGATTTTAAAACAATTCAACAACTTATTAGTGAGTCCCTCTTCTCTGCAAAGCATTGTTCTTTTCTAGGCACTGGGAATAAGCTGTGTGAATAAATGAAACAAAAATTCCCTTTCTCATGAGTTGATATACTATGTGGATCTTTACTGATACATGTAGTATCAGAAAGAAGCAGCCTGCTTCTGCCCAATGGCCAATGCATCACCCTCAGATAGTCATTTCATTATTTCTCTCCTGATTTGAGAGCAATAATGTTTGTTTAGGGTTTTTTTGTTGTTTTTTTTTTTGAGTTGGAGTCTCACTCCATCGCCCAGACTGAAGTGCAGTGGCAAGCTCCCGGCCACTGCAACCTCAACCTGCTGGGCTCCGGCAAGCCTTCCACCTCAGCCTTCCAAGTAGCCAGAACTACAGGCACTCGCTACAATGCCCAGCTAATTTTTTGATTTTTATTGTAGAGATGAGGTCTCGCCAAGTTGCCCAGGTGGGTCTCGAACACGTGGGCTCAGGCAATCCACTCACCTCGGCCTCCCAAAGCGCTGGAATTACAGGCTGAACCACCAAACCCGGCCATAATAAGGTCTTAAAATTTCATTAATTCACCAAAAGGCTTCAAGGGGCAGAGAGGGAGATCAGAGTTAGGAACTACATTATGTTGCTTCCAGATCTGCTCTTTTCTAGACCAGCAGTGTGTGTGTGTGTGTGTGTGTGTGTGTGTGTGTGTGTGTGTGTGTGTGTGTGTGTGAGAGAGAGAGAGAGAGAGAGAGTGTGTGTTTTGTTTTGATATCCATATTATTAATCCTTTCCTTATTTGGTGGCTGATTTATTTTTGGGAGGAGGGAGCTAGAGTTTCTTGTTGGCAGCCATTTTTTGTTTTTGTTTTTATTTTTTTCGATTCTGAGAGAAAGAGAGAGGGAATCTGTAATCTGTTTTTACTCTATCACCTGAGGCTGGAGGCCTCAACTTGTTCTTTTAGCTCTAATTAAACCTCCTGCCTATAGTCTGCAAATATGAGATTGCCATGAAATAGATCTGTCCTCAGAATTTTTTAAGTACTTTAAGATGTAAGCAAGAAAAAACATGAAGCTGAAGTGGCTTGGTTGGGTTTTGTGCCAGCTTAGTCTCTTGCTCCTGGCAAAAAAAAGAAAAAGAAAAACATTTCAGGGACTTAAACTATGGAGTACTTCTACAAAATTGTTTAGTCATATCCCTGGACACTGTAGAACAGATCCCCTCATATCTAGAAAACTCATTTGTCAGAAAAATCCTTCAATGTTGTGATACCTTATGCTTAAGACTGCTCTTGCACAATCCACAAGAATCCAGTCTCTCTTCTGAATGTGCCAAACACATATCCTGAATGTGACAGAGACAAGAAGTGAGAATAATGATCTATTCCTACACTGCTACCAAAACACGAGGGGAGAAGGGCAGGAGGGAGTTGATCTGGGTTAGCATTAGACGGCCCAAGCATCTAGATCTATTTGCTTAAACTAAACAGAAAAAGAAATAAGCCACACTTGTGCCTTTTATATCATACAGCAAGAGACAGAGCATTACCTACAAATGCCCCCCAAATAAATCACACTTAATTCAGATTATAAAGAGAATATTTGATAAGTGCTGTACTTATAAGGGAATTTGAATGGCACTAGCTTGCAGCTTCTTGTTTCACTACCCTGCCTTTAATGTAATTTCCCTTATCCAGAAATGTAATCCTCATCCAGTTGCCTTGAAAGCTGGTTACCGTGGAGATGATTATCAGTATTATGATGACCTATTTAAAGGAATTTCTGCCTTACCAGAAAACAAATAACCACAGAGAGAGCCTTATAAATGAGCCATGTTCTTTCCCTGAAAGTGCCTTTACAAACAAATGCCATAGCTGTATTGGTGTTTGTGTGTGTGTGTGTGTGTGTGTGTGTGTGCGCGCGCACGCTGTGTGTGGATTTGCTCATAATTAGAATTTGCAAAGGTTCTTGTGAAATTCCAGTTGTCTTTAAGCATTCCAAGAGTAAAGAAGGCAGTACAAACAACAGGCATAAGCATATAGACAACTTTCTTCTTCCTATAATTCAAAATGCACAGCCATGGCAGTATTGATTTCTCAGCAGTGTTAACATTTCCTCCATTTGCACTGTTTCTTTTTCTTGCTCAGTCGCTGTTTTCTGAGGGTTTTCTAGGAGTGCTGGAGTATGGCTGACATGATTGGTAAGGACTGATTTTTATAAACTGATTGGCCATTAATTGCTCCTGAACAAACTATTACTACTTGATAGATATTTTCTCAAAATTAAACCATGAAATTGCTCTCAAACTTCTACTTGGTTTCCCATTTTCCAGCAAAACATGTTTTTGTGATTGTTTATAGTTCTGGCTTTTAAAGTTTTTAAGTGTGTTCTCCGTTAATTATTGTTCTGTTCCTTATAGAAGAGATGATGCTTCAGCTGCTACCTTTTTTTTAGACATTTTTTGTGCTACTTTATTTTGCACTTGTAAAAATTTCAGTGACAAAACCAAATATTTATAATGATCACAGAAGCAGCAAATAACAATGTAAGCCAGATTTTACCCAAAATATATCAAAGAGACCTAATTTCCTCCTTCCCAACTTTGAAGGTCATGTTTTTTGTTTTGTTTTGTTTTGTTTTTTTAAGTTGGAGTCTCACTCTATCACCCAGACTGGAGTGCAGTGGCCACTCCCGGCCACCGCAGCCTCAACCTGCTGGACTCTGGCGATCCTTCCGCCTCAGCCTTCCAAGTAGCCGGAATTACAGGCGCACGCTACCACGCCCGGCTGATTTTTGATTTATTGTAGAGATGAGGTCTCGCCAAGTTACCCAGGCGGGTCTCGAACCCGCGGGCTCAGGCAATCCACTCACCTCAGCCTCCCAAAAGCGCGGGATTACAGGTTGAGCCACCAAGCTCAGCTGAAGGTCATGTTTTATGGCATTTTATATTTGCTCTTATTATACTTATACTTTCTGATTATACTTTCAGACACACTCCTTTTTCTACTACCATCCTTCCACCCACTGTAACTCCCTCTAAGGTAATGGCAGAGAAATCCATATTTTCCGCTATTATTTTATGTCATCTAACAAAGTGCTGGATAATGGATGTTTAGTAAACCTGACTCATCATATAATCTGCCCTTCCAGAATTTTTCAAAGTCCTTTAGCCAAATGAACTCAGTTTTCATATGTCCATGTTCACAATGGCCCTCTCCAGTGAGATTATCTAGAAATCTCCCTTTTGTAAGCCATATACAGGCAGTCCGTTTTCCACATAGAATGTTGGATTAAAGTCAGTTAACCGGTTCCCGTACTGTTTTCAATTTCTATACCATAGACTTATCCTAATGCCTGAAACCACGTTCCTCTGAACAAAGGGCACATATCAACTTCCTATTAGTTACCTCACTTAAAATCTTCAGGCTGATCTCACTGCCATGTAAATCCCAATGCAAGAAAATTTTCAGCCGGGCTCGGTGGCTCAGCCTGTAATCCCGCGCCTTTGGGAGGCTGAGGTGAGTGGATTGCCTGAGCCCGCGGGTTCGAGACCCACCTGGGCAGCGAGACCTCATCTCTACAATAAATCAAAAAATCAGCTGGGCGTGGTAGCACATGCCTGTAATTCCAGCTACTTGGAAGGCTGAGGCGGAAGGATCGCTGGAGCCCAGCAGGCGAGGTTGTGGTGGCCGGGAGTGGCCACTGCACTCCAGTCTGGGTGACAGAGTGAGACTCCAACTCAAAAAAAAAGAAAGAAAATTTTCTTCCTTTTAACTAAATATAACTTTCTCTTTCAATATTTTGGAAAAGGAAATACACTGATATTTTAATTAATAAATTTGTAAAGTTTAACTCCAAAAAGTCTAGTACAATAAATCCAAGTTGATTGAGTAAATTGTTGACTTCTCTCTACCTAACTGAGTTGGATAGGAATGGCTTTACACAAAAAACATTAATAATGCTTATTGGCATATGGCCTTTGACTCATTTATACCACTTCCTAAAAGAGGCATGAAAGACACAGAGAGCTTTTCCATGGAATCCAGAGTCCATAAATGGTATCTTCTCTTTGAATGTTATGTCTACCCTTTTATTCAGTTATTCAATAAAGATATTTAACTGTCCCTCCAAAGTGGCCTTCAGATTTAGTAACAAGTTGTGAGTTGTTTGAAGTATACTCACATCTACACTGTTTGATAAGAATTAGCCCTTTTGAAGCCAGGCTTGGAATCCTAATCACCCAGAATATTTCCAGACAAGATTCAAAATCAGACCTCTGACTCTGCCCAACAATTCCACTAAATTAATTCACTCTGCATTCTTTTGGATGGATTTTCAAGCAAATCATGAGCTTGGTTTAGAATGTTTCCTTTTTGTCTAATCTTCACTCATAGAGATGACAGTGCTTAGCATTTAGCACGAGTCACCCTGAAGCTAAACTGGGAAGAAAGAGAACAGAGTGTTCTAACCTCATCCATACCACAGGCAGTTATTCAAGGAAAAGAACATATTTCACAGTCTTTCACTAGATAAACTTGCCTTGCAAATAGGACACAATCTTGTGAAGAATAATGTGGAATTGCTTTTCTCCAGAAACATTCCCTGACTCCCTCCCCCGCTATCCTTAACTGCTAGCAATCCAATGCAAATCATTAACATTCCCTCTGTCTTGCAATGTTGTGTGATGGTGATAATCTAATACTGATAACCTGCAAATCTGTTCACTCCAGGAAGCTATCTAGAAAGTGATAAGGCAGGTGAAAAAAGGTACAGCCACATAATTTAATTTGTGTCTCTTACAAACTTGTTTTCAAAGTTTCTAGTTAAAGATATTTAGTCACTAAAATTATTCCAGCTGATTATTTTGGCCAAATTCTATTCCATCAAAACAGTACCAGTTAGAGTATTTTTGATGGGAAGCTCAGGGAGGATGCCATGGGGTAAGCCAACTGTTTTTACCAAGTCCTATTACCCATCTTTTTAGTGTCCAGTGACTAGACTATGCCGCTACGATTTCCAGGGGCAGCTCTTACAAGGCAGTGCCCCAGAAGTTCCTGCAACGTTTAGAGTCCTCACTTAAACACGTCAAAATAATAGGCCAGAAATCACTTATTTATTCAAGAAGTACTTACTGAAAAGCTATTGTGTGCATCCGTTTTTTCAACTAGTGCCAAGGATATGGTGGGGGGAAGAGGGTGGGATAAAAAATAGAAACAGTCCCTGTCCTTGTGAGGTTTAGAGCTTAGTGAGGAAAAAAGACATTTATAAATAACATAAACATAGAGGATAAATTGGCATTTAATACAAATTGTAAAAGGAGACATTGCTGGATACAGTAGCTTGCACCTGTAATCCCAGCTACTTAGGAGGCTGAGACAGGAGGATCACTTGAGGCCAGGAGTTCAAGACCACCATAGGCAACATAGCAAGATCTATCTCTAAAATACTAGAAAAAAAATTTTAAGGCAGCCAGGCATGGTGGTGCACATCTATAGTCCCAGCAACTCGGGAGACTGAGGCAGGAGGATCACAGGAAGCTAGTAGTGAGCTATGATCACACCACTGCAACCCAGCCTAGGTGACAGAGCAAGAATCTGTCTCTATTTTTTTTTTTAATGAGACAGTGCTTTAGGATGGGGGGTCAAAGGAGTGTCCATGAAGAAATGATTTCAGAGGGAAGCTTAATTAAAGCGAAATGGTATAAGGGCATGAGGAGGAGGCATCCGAGGTAGGAGGCCACAAAGAGGGATGGAAGGTAGTATGTTCAAGGTGCTGAAAGGTCAGTGTGGCTGGGGCAAAGGCAGCAAGTGGGGGGATCCTGAGTGACGACACTGGAGGGGTGATAGCCAGATCACTCAGGTCTACTAGTCTAGTTCAGACATGCAGGCGTTTAACTTAGAGTAGAATTACTGGATTGAAAACAACATAGGAGTTATGCCATGATTTAATCATCCTTTCTTATACAGTGTATACAGTCTAAAATTGATAATGTTTATGAATGTTGAATTATGATGAATGCTCAAAGTCACAGGACTTCTGTGATAACAAATGTTAACTGTGTGACCATGGACTAGAAACTTAGTCTAAGATCCTCATCTGTAAAACAGAAGTCTTAATACCTACTTCTCAAGGTGGTCATAAGAATAAATAGATACCCTGTAGAGAATGGTTGGACCAGTGCCTGGTGATAGCTTTTCACAATCTGGAAAAAATGTACAGTACAGGCCTTATGAACCCTGCCCTGGAAGCCAGAGTTTTAGAGGGCCCTGTCTGGTCTTTCTCCAGCTTACCCTCACATGGGATAAAGAGGTCACAAGTACAACTGAATATTCTCACCTGGAGGCCACACCCAACTCTACATTGTAGACCATGCATGCTATGGGTGCCTGAGACTTCAAAGTTGCCTGCCAAAATGATCCCATGTGGATTTAGAGTCTATAATAGCTAGTGATCTATCACAGAATCAAAGAACTGATTACCACTTGTTCTCATTCATAAGTGGACCAGATCAGTTACCATCATACTATAAGAAAGAGATTGACAGTAGCAGGATACTGCCAGGGGAGGGGTGGGAATACAACACCAATAAGGGTACCTAATCTCAAACCAAGAGAAGTGGGAACCAAAGGGAAGCCCAAACTTTATCTGTACGATGACACTTGTATACCTAATCTTAAATATAACCTAAAATAATAAACAAACAAATATAATGATCCCACGATGATTCGCAAAGTCTTTAAGGGTCTTCTCCCAAAGTACGGCCTCCTGAAGGCAGGCGTGAATCCCATATCTGAAGGCAGCTAGGGAGCAGGGGTGAATGCAGTTGTACGCACAGGCTGGGTTATCCCCACATGTGCATGTAAAACTTCTTACAGTGCACACTGGAGCCCAGGGTGAGAAGAGGAGGGGGGCCATGCCAGGCAGGAACACACTCTGTCCACATTCCCAGGTTCCATTGCAGGACCCCCAGTCACCTCGAAAGAGCAAATTCTAAATGTAAAGTTGGATTCCCTCATCATTATGAACATATTCTTTTAAGATATAGGAATAAAAAATACATCATCTTAACAGCTTGTATATTGAACATATAACTTTATTTATATGGCATATGGACTTGCATTTGTAGTCTTAATCTAAGCAAATATAATGAGCAAGTCTGACCTATAGCTTATAAAATTCTACATGTCACACAATATTCCATTTCATTTAAACCATCTTGAAATGTATGGATTTCCTATTCATGAAAATCACATTAGAGTAACAATGGCATCCTATGATGGACACAAAGACTAGAAAAGGCAAGGGAAAAACAAAAAAAGAAGTCTGAAGGAAGATAATCTGTCTAATGGCTGCTTTCCCTCTCTAAGAAAGGACAACACTATCCAAACAGCACTGTATTTATATCTTATGAAATTGTACATGTATATGTAGAGGTGGAGGGAGAAGAAGGTATGAAAGATGATGGTGTTTAGAATTAACAAAAGGATAGTTCTCTCTTGAGTTGTCTTCCTACACGTAGAGCCTCAAGTTCAAATTAAGCATTTCCAACTGAGTGAAGGGTGTCCGTGTCTGCCAGCTCTGAATTCGTCTCACAATTACTGCTGTACAAGTCACTCAGCAAGAAAACGCACACTGTCGTCAGCTTTTGTTTTCCTACTACAAAAAAAAATGTGGGTTGATTTAAACTCAACTTTTCAGGAATCTATGTCTTCTCTTCACAACCGAACAAACATTCATGGAAGGACAAATCCGATTGTGTAGTTTTCTATATGTCCTCACTCTCTCTTAGTCCCTTTTATACTTCACTGATTCATTTGGACATCTGACAAATATTTCCTAGATCTCTACCTTGTGCCATGTTCTGTATCAAGCATGGGATTCATAGTTAAACAAGACACTGGCTGAAAGATAAATACCTGGCACATAATAGGCACTCAGCGAATGAATGAATGAATGAATCCTGTACCATAGAGTTAAGGGAAAATATGAAGAAAAATGAAATCACTATTCAAGTTATCTTAAACCAAAAGTCATCTAGATGAAAAGAGGTCAGCCGGGTAGAATGTCTGTAATTCTAGAAAATGGGACATATGGGGAAAATAAGACCATTCCTAGCATTTATTCCTCCGGGACATCTCTGTGGCCATTTAGCATATGGTTCTAGAGTCTAGCAAAGAACTAAACCATTTTGTAGAAACCAAATTTTCTATATAAGAAATTTTTTTTTTTTTGAGTTGGAGTCGCTCACTCTGTCGCCCAGACTGGAGTGCGGTGGTACGCTCCCGGTCACCGCAGCCTCGACCCACTGGGCTCCGCGATCCTTCCACCTCAGCCTTCTGAGTAGCCAAAATTATAGGCACGTGCTACCACGTCCAGCTGATTTTTGTTGTTGTTGTTGTTGTTGTAGAGATGAGGTCTCGCCAAGTTGCCCGGGCGGATCTTGAACCTGCAGGCTAAGGCAATCCACTCACCTCAGCCTCCCAAAGCACTGGGATTACAAGTTGAGCCACCAAGCCCAGTCTACATAAATAATTTAACTAACACCCACTGTTTCTTCTCAGAGATGAAGCATCTTACATGACATGAATTCCAAAGAAATCAATGTATACAATAACATTATTGTTGTTTTTACTGAGATCTGAAATACTCATGTATGGTGATTGACTTTAATCACAGATTTGCTTCATAAAAAGGAGTAAAATGAGTACAGAATTCTATTACTCCATGTCATTTTCGTATTATATGCAGTATAATATTGAAACCATAGTTTATTTTTATATTCTTTCCAATATTGTAAGAAAACTAGATTACCAAGGTAAAAGTTGATCTTGCCTGCAAAGCTATTTGTCTTCTTGATGTGCAGAGAGCCAGCTAATTTTAAACAGAGTTTTGCAGCATTAATAAGAAAACTGTATTTGGTCATCAATGAGCTAAAATAAAAGATCTCTCTCAAAGAATAAGGAAAATTAACATTCAAATTTTTTTAAAATCTTAGTAAGAAGCCAACCAAGGTGTTCCAAGTTTGATTTTTAAAAAATAATAGGACATGTATTATTAATACTGCAAAATCTCATACCAAAGGTAGAAAATAGGAGTTATCTACCATATTAAGGATCTTTAAAAACCTTATCTCTTTTTCTAATGGGGGAGCAAATGGTACATTGTTCATCCTCTTTCTAGGTCCACAGGCTCAACAAAGTCACTAAGGACAAGAAGGGTGCCAGCAAAGGGAAAGAAACGCCCCTTAAAAATACATTTATTTTCCTTTTTAAACAGAAAAAGAGGCACTGAGTCATTTCCAGCTAAGGAAACTTAAAGGCCATTACCTCACCCCTAAGATATATATCCAGACCCTTGACAAGTTCTAGAAATCATTCAAAATGAGGAAATGGAGACAGATCCTTCCAGACTTTCTAGAAGTATTTCCAAATCTCTTCTTCAATTATTCTAAAATTATCTCAGTCCATAAACTTCCTAATGCTCAGATGGAAGAATGTTTAGAAGATAATAGATATTTTAAAACAAGTGTATGTAAGGAATAGGGAATTCATGTAAAATTAATTATGGACTAAACCAACCTAAGAATTGGATGGGCCTGACGTAACCCCAACAAAGGGCATGAACCTCGTTTAGTCATATGATACGGAAGAGTCCCTCTATTCTTACATCATTTTCATGTTGTACGCATATGGGTTTTGTTTTTTGTTCTTGTTGTTGAGTTGGAGTCTCCCTCTGTCACCCGGCTGGAGTTCAGAGGCACCATCACGGCTCATCAAAACTTTGAACTCCTGGGCTTAAGTGATCCTCCTGCCTCAGCCTCCTGAGTAACTGAGACTATAGACATGCGCCAACACATCTAGCTAATTTTTCTATTTTTTGTAGAGACAAAGTCTTGCTATGTTGCCTAGGCTGGTCTCAAACTCCTGGGCTCAATCCTCCCACCTGAGCCTCCCAAAATGCTGGGATTACAGGCGTGAGCCATTTCACCCAGCCTGTATTCATGTTGAATTGCCTGGAAACTGTCTCTTTGTAAATAAGTAGTAGCAAAATTTTGTCATATTACATGTACTTAAAAATCTTAGCAATGTTACCAAGTAACAATGTTAACGATTTCATCAATTAGAATTGTTTAGTTTTTTTTTTAAAGAAATTCTTACTAGTGACCTTGCATCTGGCATAAATAAGAGGCTAAGCCTAAATTTCCAGGAAAAAAAAGTCAAGTCAAATCTGTCATTTGCAATTTTGTTTACATTCCTGAATCTTGTTTTTGTTCTTGTTAATCAGCTCATACAAATAGTTTATCCTTGGTCATTCCACCACACTCTTTGTAGTCATCCAGAAAGAATCAAACATAATTATTACTGCTGATGCTCTCATGTGTCAGCCCTGAAAGATTTTCCAAAGCACAGGAGAGGTAGGCTTGAACTATAGATGAAGAATTTATTTTCAAACCTGAGCAGAAAAGATTCCAATTATGCAAACATAAGGTACTCCTTCCTCTACTGAGCATGCAGCGCCAACCCTCACCCCACTATGTAACCTGCCCATAAACACACCCCACCTGTGGAGTCTGCCCATGTTGTAATTTCCGTTTCCAGTTTTTGTGTTCCTGCATTTTTAGTCAAGAAGCTGGCAGGCACATATGGTCCATTTGGCAATGTTAGAAATGACTGCTAGAATTTGGTGGTTTCCCCCACCACTCAGAAAAATGCTTTCCATTTAATTCATAATAATAGCATTTTGCATTTATGTTTTTTATCTCTCCAATGCACTCTGCCATCATTAATGAACTAAATCAGCCTTTGCTATTTTATGATCTGTCTTATTAAGTGGAGTTGATTTTCTCTGCGGTAGTCACTTATGTAATGTTGTTTTCTTCTAGCAAACACTGCATTTAACGAATGTAAATTCATTTTTAAATTGTGTGCTCACATAGAAAATTTTCACAGAATATATTTTTAATGCTGCATCCTTACTAGAGCATTATAGGAAGTATTTTAATCTATACAGACATTTTAAACTATAAAGACATAAACTCTTTAATGTAGTCTTCCCTAAGTATTTGTAAATTATTTATCAAGACCCTCTCAAGTAAATGTGTTGAAACTGCCAGTGATAGAAATAGAAATTGTTTGCTCTGTGAACCCTGTTGCTATTTAATTATTTGTATACTATTAAATGATTGGCTTACTACTGAAATAAGTGCACAGGAAAAAAAATACAGTTGGCAAAGAAACTCTGAATTTTAAATTTACCATGTTTTGACTCTGCTCTGTTACCACTGAACCACTTTACACAAGTGCTTGATGGCTCATTCCTAGGAATTTCATCTAATGTGGAAAGAAAGTGTTTCTCTCCAAAGAAGTCTAAGTACATTTCCAAGTTTAGGCAGAGATGATATTCTAGGGACTCTGGGTTGAAAAGCTCTATAAACGTTGATTGGTTGCCTCCCAACATCCATTCCCCCCTTCTTTAGGTTAGAGCCTTCTGGTTCCTGTTTGAGGAACCACCTATTCTTCTACCCCTAGCCTTGTGCTTAGACTAGAATTGAGCCTACCCCCATTCCAAAGGTAGGTCTACCTGGCCCTCCTAACTAATTTGAGCATGGATACTTAACTCAGCCTAGCTCATCACATTCCCTTCAATGGGATTAATATAGAGTAAGCATTTCATCTACGTTAGTACACTCAGAATAAACATGGGACTTTCCCAGAGAATTGTGGATGTACACTATCTTTTCCCTTGGGTGGTATAGTATAATAGTATATAGACCTGTAGCTGGTGCAGTCATTTGCACTGTCAATAGGAAAGCCTTGAATAATTGCACGGGCCAACCTGAGATCTTACTGATACTACTGAATTTGTATTAGATAGGAAACAGTCCAAACTGTTGTAGCAAAGAGATTCCAAAGTACAAGGGTTCAGAAAAAGATGAAATTTGATTTATTAAATTCTTTCTCTCCCTCAGGTCTCCTACAGCATAGGGAGGTGGGTGACCAGGACTGGTTGGCAAATTTGGGGCTGTGAGGTCAGCTAGGGACCCAGGATCTTCCTTTCCTTTCCTGTTGTTCTGCTGTCTCAATAGCCTATAATCTTCATGCTGTAAGCTAAATGCCCTCCCATCACAGCCATGTTTCAGTAACAAAAAACAAAACAAAACAAAAAAAGAACAGGAGTGAAGGGAAGCTTATTTTAAAGCAGGGTTTATCAATCTAAGCTCTATTGACATTTTGGGCCTTATCTTTCTTTTCTGTTGGGAGATGTCTTGTACCTTGTAGGATATTTAGCAGAATCCCTGGTCTCTACCTCCTAGATGTTCATAGCATCCCCATCTCCAAGTTATGGCAATCAAAAATGTCTCCAGACATTGCCAGATGTCTGGGAAGCAAAACAGCCCCCCATCCCCTCCATGAGAGCCACTGTCCTACAGGTATACTATGGAGGCTACACATGTTGCTTCCACTTCTGTTTAAGAGCCAGAAGGTCATCATCTGGCTGCACTGAGTCCTAAGAGAGTCCGGGAGACATGCTTCTAGCTGGATGAACCAGTACCCAGGTAAAACTGCAGGGGTTCTATTGCTTAAAAAATGAGGAGAAAATGGGTTTTAGGGAACAATTCACAATCTCTGCCACACAGCCCTACTTTTGAACTTTTCCATCGTATAAGCCAATAAGTTGCCTTTACAATTTAAACCACTTGAAATGAGGTTTTAGTCACTTAAAGTTCAGAGCCCTAATTGATACATGTATTGCTTTCTTCATCCAGCACTGTAAGTTGAAATTTACTGAATATTATCCAAAGAAAAAAAGATGAAAGGGATAATACCTGAAGTTACTCAGAAGCTGGGTACTGGTTCAGAATAAATTGAACAAAACAGCTGAAATGAGACTTTTTCTTATCAAGAGAAGTCTTTGGTTGAAATGGAAAGGCCAGGGACATGAGGGCCCGCCATCACTGTGGTAGTTAAGAAGAAAGACAGTATAATTATATGAAATTATCAAAATGAAAACTGCAGCCATCTTGCATTATTTAGCTTTGAACTGCTGCTTTCTAGTTCTCATTATAAATACAAAAAGGCTTTAGCAGTTCCTTTGTATCTCACACAAAAGGATCATTGCTTACAGCCAGCTGTTTGTCAATTACATTTCTATGAAGTTAGAATAATTTGAGATTAGAACTGCCTGAGGGAAGCAGGGGCTGGTCATGTTCTAGGTATTAGAGTATAGAATAGTAATAAAGGAAGCTCTGACTTTAGAGGTGAATAGGCTCCCCAAAGTTCATCTTGCAGCCAATAGTTCTGACTTCAAAATATATTTTCCCATAGAATCTTGTTTTTAAGCTATTAGATTACACAGAAGTCCTCCAATACCAAACAAGAAACAGATACATAGATTACAGCAGTTCAAAAGAAAATGCTTCAGGGCAAAGGAAGATTTGTCTGAAGGTCGGACTGAGGAAATCATTAGTAAAATCTTCAGGGAAGGGGTGACTTTTAAACCAAGTTTAAGGTGAAGAAAGAAAGGGCATTTCAGGCTGAAGGACAACTAGTTCAAAGACACGACATTTAAAATTCTCTGTGAGGAATAGTAAGTAGCTACCACGAATAGAGCATAGTATTTGTGGAGATAAGACAAATATGTTAGGATAGGGCTACGAATGCCATGGTAGAGTTTGGAATTTTTTAGTGTGCAAGCCACCAAGATTTTTAGTGGGAGGATGGTATGATCAAATATAACTAACAATTATATAAGGATGCTTTGAAATGGAGAACATAATTGCAAGAGAAATTGGGTTTCTGATCTTAAGATGTGGCAATGGATTAGAGAGAGAGACTTAATCAGAGAGACAGCATCATGATAAATTGGCAGGTGTGGTGGCTAACTGTTCATGGTAGGTAGAGAAGAAAGAATCAGAGATGCCTCCAACTTTTTTTTAACTTTTTGGTTGGTCCAGAAGGCTGGAATCATGGCACAAGAACAGGCTTAAAGGAATGGGAACAAGCTTAGTAGGTTTCTGTCTGGAGAAAAAGAGAAGAGTTAAGGTGGTTGTGTATATTAGAGCATATGGACTGAATTTATGTTTCTGCAAAACTTGCCCTTTGAGTCCCTGTAATTGAAAACAAACAAACAAACAAATACTTCCTTAATTCTGTACTTAGTTCCAAAGTCTCCTTTCAAGTTTACTTTTGGGATATAGCTCTCCATGTTGAAACTGTGCCGGTGACACCAGTGTTGGTGAAGACATTGTATTCCAGTACCAGATTCTGTGATCAGAAACTTTGTTTAACAGAGGCAGCAATGATATGGAAGCAAAAGGTTGCATTGTGGAATGTCTGATGAAAGGAGTGCAGAGAAAAGTCCTATTAAACGTGTTAACATAATGTCAAATGTGACAAACTCATAAAATACATTCTTGAGTGTCTTGGAGCAGATGAAGGGAAGGAAAAAATAAAGGAGGATCAGTTCATACTCAGAAAGAAAAAAAAAAGAACAAGGGAGAGTTTAGCAGGAAGAGTACCAAGACACTACCAGCTAAGGCAGGATCAAAAATTATCTGGGATGTCTTTTGACCCCACATTCAACCTCCTTTTTTCCATTTGCTCCAGACAGTTGAAGTCATCAGACCAACCAAGTTTCTGTACAGCATGTTAGGTCATAAGGGAAGACAGCAATTGGAACAGCGGGGACATAGGGGCACATATGTGGCATCACTCTTCTTACTCCCTGAACAAAAGTAGACAGCAGATTCAGTGTATCCAGAATATATCAGATGGAGGTGAATGGAGTAGAATACCATGCCCGAAGGACTATGCGGAGATGATAGTTCACCCCACTAGTTAGATATTAGAGCACAAGATCAAATCTGCCAGAACTTGGTTGTTGGAAAGAACACTTCAAAAAGGAAACTCCTGTCAAATAATATGAGAGATTATTGTGAGAGGTTTTCCACTCAAAATGAATGCCTGAATATGGTCAAAATGAACAAAATGGAATAGCACCAGAACACAGCTGTCCACCCCATGAATTCTATTCAGAAGGGGCTGCCCAGTTGGAATTGCCTTTCCATCTTCAGAGTTGCTGTTAGCCTGTGGCTGGCCAAGTAATCATAAAATCAGTCAAACAGGGTCTAATCCTAATCCATGAAAATAGTGAGGATTTTCCACTTTCCCTCTCACATCGTGTAGTCAGTGTTACAAGTCTCCACTGTCTTGGTGACTTGGTAAGTCATGCTTGTTTGTTTGTTTGTTTGTTTGTTTTTAAGGATGTGGGATACAATTCAGGATTAGATATACAAATGGTCATTGTACAGGTAAAGTTTGGGTCTCACTTTGCTCCCACTTCACCTAGTTTGAGACCAGGTGCCTTTACTAATGAAGTGTGGCCCTCACCCCACTTCCACTTCTGGCAGTTTTCCACTACTGCCCATCCCTTTTTTCAAGTATTATAATTGTTCAGGGTCTACTTAAGAGTGAGAACATGTGCTGCACAGTTCTGTAATAGATCACTGAATCTTATAGACTTTAAATCCATCCAAGTTGCTGCAAAGTTCTTAATTTTGTCCTTCTTTATGGTTGTGTAATATTCCATCACGTATATGTACCACATTTTTTTTTTATCCAGTCCACTTTTGATGGGCAGCATGGTTGGTTCTGTGTTTTTGCTATTGTGAATAAATAGCTTTAACACATTCCTTGTCCTAAATAGGACAGAGTGAAGGGAAAAGAAGGGATTATATGGCTAAGTGGAAACCAGAAAGAAGAAACCAGACTATTAAATTTTCTCACCCTATAAAGGAGTTAGGAAAAGTAAGGAAGGAGATATAGACATTACGTCTCCCCAACAACAGTCTTCAGGCATAATAGCACAAGTATATCCATTTTAACTGGCCTCAAAATCTGGAAAGAAGCTTAGTACGTTCATTTTGACTCAAACTGTCCTAGAGCCTTGGTAATAAGATTCCACCCAGAACTCTGAGTTTAACCTTTCAGCTATATGTAATTTGATCTGTTGACTTCAGCAGTAGAAGAAAACTGTCCAGGATGTTGAAATAGTTTCCTATCTCACGCCTCAAGACCACCTCATACAGTAATGAAAGGAATTCTCCCTTTGTCTTTTATCTCATACATAATTAAATTAGTCATCAATGAATTAGCTGCATAGAGTGTGTATGCTTCTTCCCAGAAATAAATTGGGACTGGGACAGCTTAGCTTACTTCTGCAGCAAACGGGAAGTAATTTGCTAATGGTAGGCATCCATTCAGCAAAGTGAGTTGAGGGAGAGCCTGATTCACAGATGCTGACTGAGATGTTAGTTCTTTCATAAAACTATCACAGTATTAATACTAACAGGTGCCAGGTATGCTTTGAAGCACTTTTTATGTGCTAACTCAGTTTAATCTTCACAACTTTATGAGCCAGGTATTATCATTCTCACCACTTTACAGTGGAGGGAGCTATGCCACAAAGAGGTTAAATAACTTCCTCAAGACCACACAGTCAGTGGGTAGCAGAGCCAAGATCCAAGTTAGTACTGCTCTGGAGTTTGTACTTGTAAACACTACATGAAACTGTCTCTCCAACATATTACAAAGAGTAGCAGGTTTGGAGTCAGAAGCACTGATTTGAGTTTTTAGAAAAAAATCAGCCTTTCTGAGGCCAAGTTTCGTCACTGGAATGGTGGTAAGGATTAAAGGAGATGATATTACTATTTTTTGAGTCAGAGTCTCACTCTGTTTCCCAAGCTGTAATGCAGTGGCATGCTCACAGCCACTACACTAGCTCCCAAAGTGCTGGGATTACAGGTTTGAGCCACTGCGCCCAATGATATTATTTTCAACATATATATAAAGATATAGATATAGATAGATAGATATAACATATAAAGTATTCTCCAAATATAAAAGAACATTATTATTTTAAACTTTGTAAAATAGCCGGGCTCGGTGGCTCGGCCTGTAATCCCACGCTTTGGGAGGCTGAGGTGAGTGGACTGCCTGAGCCCGCGGGTTCGAGATCCGCCTGGGCAATTTGGCGAGATCTCAACTCTACAATAAATCAAAAAATCAGCCGGGCATGGTAGCGTGTGCCTGTAATTCCGGCTACTTGGAAGGCTGAGACGGAAGGATCACCGGCGCCCAGTGGGTCGAGGTTGCAGTGGCCAGGAGTGGCCACTGCACTCCAGTCTGGGTGACAGAGTGAGACTCTAACTCAAAAAATAAATAAATAAATAAATAATAAGTAAACTTTGTAAAATTATACTCAGCTAACACTTCATTCATTTTCACTAATTTCACCATGGATTCTAAAATATCTGTATCCAAGTATTATTTTCTGATAGCATGTTCTGTGTTCCTCTTTTTTTTTTTTTAATTAAAGACAAACTTTTTGAAAGTTTTGCTTTAAAGAACAGAGTAATCTTTTTAGAAGAGTGGAAAGAACATCATTTTTTCCCAAAAGATCATTTTTAGATCTTGACTCTCATTCTCAAACCATGCTATATAAACAATAGAATCCTTCAATTTTGTTTGTTGTACTAGTTTTCTATTGCTGCTGTGACAAATTACCACAAACTTCATAGCTTATAACAACACACATTTATTATCTTACAGTTCTATAGGTTAGAAGTCTGACACATTCAGATAATAGGTCGAGAGATCTATTGCACAATGTGATGACTATAGTTAATAACAATGTATTATATTTATGAAAACTGCTAAAAGAGTAGTTTTCTCACCACAAAAGACATGTGAAATAATGCATATAGTAATTATCTCAATTTAACCAAACCACAATATATGTTAAAACATCTTGTTGTACATGATAAATACAGAAGATGCCCAAAAAAGCATACATGTTTTAAGAAAGGAAAAACTATTAGGATTGTCATACCCGATATATACCAACAACAAAAGATGAATACAAGTCCCATTTGACTTCTACAATTACAAGAGGTGCTCAGAGTGGTTACATTGGCATCCAGCATTCTGATTATGGCAAACTACCGCAGAACTTGTTGTTGTGTGAGGCCTTCCAGATCTTCCCTTGTGCACATCACACATAATACCATGTCTCAAACTTATCACAAATGTGCACAGTGGTTGAATGTGTTGGCGGTTCTGTTGCATATTCATATCTCCATTGTACTTCTACTACATTCTCGAATTTCAAATACCACTTCAAAATAGTTTTGCGCTCCTGGATCAACACCACGCTTCTGCCGTTTTCTTTGACTGTCCTGCCTGTGGCATGGTGATTAGCATTCATTTGATTAATGCCTTCTTTTGAGTGAACATCATACTGCACATTGCTACCATAATTCATTTCAACTTTGAAAAATAATACATAGACAACATCTCTTAAAATGTTCATGCATTTTGTTCATACCCCCAGTGTATATCATCTTTATTTGTTAAATTTTTAATTAATTAATTTTATAAATGATCAAAAAGTAAGGAAGCCTGACACAGGTCTTACTGGACCAAAATCAAGGTCAGCAGGGCAGCATTCCCTTATGAAGGTTCCGGGTGAGAATCTATGTCCTTCTCTTTTCCAGCTTCTAGAGCCACCCACATTCCTTGCCTTGTGGGCCCTTACTCCATCTTCAAAGTCAGCAATGCAGCTTGTCTCTGTCCCTTCTTCCCTTATCACCTCCATTTCTGACCAAAGTTTCTCCATTTTTTTTTTTTTTTTGAGTTGGAGTCTCACTCTGTCGCCCAGACTGGAGTGCAGTGACCGCTCCCGGCCACCACAGCCTCGACCTGCTGGGCTCCGGCGATCCTTCCACCTCAGTCCTCCGAGTAGCCGGAATTACAGGCATGCGCTACCACGCCTGGCTGATTTTTTGATTTATTGTAGAGGTGAGGTCTCGCTGCCCAGGCGGGTCTCGAACCCGCGGGCTCAGGCAATCCACTCACCTCAGCCTCCCAAAGGCACGGGATTACAGGCTAAGCCACTGAGCTGGCTAGTTTCTCCATTTTTAAGGACTAGATTAGGCTTTCCTGGATAGTAACTAGGCTGATCTTCTCACATCGACACAGTTCCTTTTAGGGTAACATATTCACAGGTTCTAAGGACTAAGATGTGGACATTTTGGGGGAAAGCAGTCATTTTGCCATCTATAATTGTGACTTTTAGGAACAAAAAATCCAATTTGGCATATTAAAAAGGCTTGAAAACATATACAAGTTTGAGGGTAATTTTATTACAGTGTCCTAAAAAACCTCCAAATCATAACAGCCATTATGACAGAGAGGAGATAAGGGTCAACTAGGTTGATTTCAGACAAAAAAGAAAGCCTGACAGTGGGTGAAGGAGAGCAGTGCCACGTCGACA
Organism: Carlito syrichta; assembly: GCF_000164805.1. Taxonomy (NCBI): domain Eukaryota; kingdom Metazoa; phylum Chordata; class Mammalia; order Primates; family Tarsiidae; genus Carlito; species Carlito syrichta. The sequence continues at coordinate 83,061 of NW_007232947.1, read as the reverse complement.
ACAAAACCAAATGAAAGGCCTGAACACTATCCAAAATACAGCTCTGCATCTGCACTCCTAGTACCTGCAGGGCATTACCAGGAATGAAGGACGTTCCTTCTGATCTCATTTCATCATTTCCAGAAGGGAAAAGTCACAGACCTACATTATTAGAAACTAGATGGACATCCAATATTTCCTTTCTGCTATTGTTTTAAAAAGATGCTAATTTTTTTTTTTTTTTTGAGTTGGAGTCTCACTCTGTCGCCCAGACCGGAGTGCAGCGGCACGCTTCTGGCCACCGCAGCCTCGATCTGCTGGGCTCCAGTGATCCTTCTGCCTCAGCCTTCCGAGTAGGCATGCGCTACAATGCCCGGCTGATTTTTTGATTTATTATAGAGATGAGGTCTCGCCAAGTTGCCCAGGCGGGTCTCAAACCCACAGGCTCAGGCAATCTACTCACCTCAGCCTCCCAATGCGCAGGATTACAGGCTGAGTCACCAAGCCTGGCTGATGCTAATTTTTTTTAAATAAATTAAACAAATAAAAGAAATTGTGTCTCAAGTCTTGCACCCATTTCAATGGCAACAGGGATCATCTAAATGGTGTTGAAGAAGGGTTGTTGGTATTTAGATGATGAAGATTTCTATGAGTGCTTGTTGGGGGGAACAGAATGAATCGAGACATCTACAGAGAGACAGAGCGCCTGAGGACAGTGGCCTGATTTTGTAGCTTGCATATTTCCCATGCTATTTACATGCTTCCAAAAACCTAATGGGTGTTTAAATGCCAGGCATGATGTCCAGTAGCTGTACTCAGGAAAAGAAAGCAAGAGCAACCTTAGTGAGTCTCATTACAGCTTATTTTAGTATTTCCATAAAATTGTGCCTTATTATGCAGTCACCAGGACTTCTAAGCCACCAAGAAACTCTCACTGGCAAGGATTTGCTTAGCAGAACAGCTCCTAAAACAGAACAAACTGAATTATCCAGAGGCCTATTTTGTAGAAGAAGTGATATTTACTTTTTTTTTAAAAAGTATGTGTCCTTAAAGCACAGGTGTGACTCATAGTTGGATGGGTATATTTCAGCTTGGAGGACTCAGCCAGTAAGTAGGAGAGACAGGAGCAAAGTCTAGACCCCAGAAAAAGTTGATAATGAGCTAAGCAAGAGATTAGGGACATCTTCAAAAGGACCAGAGTTCAGGACAAGACTTCAATGCAATGAAAGAACTAGAAGACACTTAGAAAATCAAGCCAATCAAGGAGCAGATGAAAATGAAGAAGACTGAAGGAAAGGGAGAAGCAATCTAAGACTACAGATTGCTGGGCCAAGAAGATACTCAAATGTACCCATCTTGGGTACATACCATATCAAGCTTAGACACTCAAGACTTAGCCAGGCACAAAAGCTGATAAAAAAATAAGTGCTCTAAGTAACTTCCAGCTCTGGTCATGATAAAAACGGGAATTTTACCTGCAAAGTTAAGTTGCTTTGGTACCTGTATCAGGGTCAATCTGCAAAGGCAAAGACTGAGATTGTCCATTTATAGCAGCTCCAGAGCTACCCTGCTTTCAACCCTCTCTTCTCTCTTTTATGTATCATGAAATTGTAGAATATATCTGAATTGTTGTCAGAATTGGCAGTTTCTCCTTGGCACTGACTAAATACCTGTACATGCCATGTATGCCTTCTGTGTCCATGTGTTGAAACTTCGGCCTGAGTTTTCTCAAGAGAAGTGTTATGACTATGTATTGATTCATTTAACACAGTAAATGATAAGAGAAATTCTTGCACATCTGCCACTGGAGTCAGCAAATTAAAAACTCAACAAGGTAATTTCAGATTTTGCTAAGAGCTCTGACATGATCTGATTAATGCCTTGAGGAGAATGAGGTCGTTTAGAAAAGGTGATCAGGAAAGTCCTGCCGGGAAAGCAATTTTTGAGCTGAGAACCGAATAACAAGAGGGAACCTGTCATTTGAATATGCAGTGGACACTTATACCAGCTGGAAGGAGCTACCTGCCAAGGAGAAACTGGAGGCTGGACTATCTCTGTAAAAGTGCAAGGTGTTGGATGGGGGAGCTGGGAATTTCATAAAACAAGCAAGGTCTGAACGAAAAAGCAACATTAGCTGTGAACAGCAAGATGGATTATCAGTGAAAGACTCCCTTTTTTGCCTCCATTTACAATTATACACAGCGTTTTCTTTTTTCAAACAGCCAACGATTTAGTTGATGGAGCTGGTTTCTCATCTCTAGGCCTGGTTTTTTTAAATGTTATTAATTTTGATGGAAATCTTCATTACAATTCCCTTGACTGGATGCAGCATTTTAAAAATTTCCAAACAACACATATCCAAGTAATGTGGGCTTTAGGGGCAGTGGGAAGAAGACAGGAAGAAGATCCAGATTATGAGACCCTAAATAAGTTTCACTTATTCACTCGACAAAAACTGAATATGCTCCAGGCACTGTTATAGCAAATTCAAATAGTGAATGTGACAGACAAAGTGTCTGTCCCTTAGGACTTATAATCTACTGGGGACAGAGAGAAGGAGATAAAAATACCCTTTTTTCATCTGCAGTTTTCTCTTCTAAAAATATATGAGCATTAGCCTAGATTATCTGCAAAGTTTCTCCCAGCTCTACATGTTCCAAAAGAGAGAAGAAAAAATTTGAAAGGCTTAATAGTGGTTATTTTAGGAGAGTAAAATCATGGACTTCAATTTTTTCCTTTTGTTCATCATTGCTTTCTGATATTTTTTTCCTGCTAATGAACATATGAAATGGAAAAATGTTTAAGCAAAACAGTAGATAGATTTTCCTTTCAATTCTGAGCACTGGTTTCTAGTGACCTGAAGGCATGTCATTCACCCATTAGTAATGGCAGCTGTTAAGTGGGAATTGTCTTACTCATCCCATGACTAATTACTTAACCTTTGCCTAATGAGACCTTAGGGAAACAGCTCTGGGGATCTTCCTGGTCGTTTTCTCTTACTTCTGTATGTACTGGTCTCTTATCTTTTCCTTAAACACCTGAAGTACTTCTCTCCCTAAGCATATTAAGGTACCCCTCTTTCCCCCACACACAGCTGGCCTCTTCTCATCCTTCAAGCTTCACATCTCAGCTTCAACGTAACCTTCACAGAGGCCCTCCTGAAGCAGTCTAACAATTTCATTCCTACCATACCACTCATCCTGCCATCCCTAATACGCTCTATCATAACTCTATGCTGCTTTTTTCTTCCAGAGCACTCTCTTCAGCCTGTAGTTTCATGTCTTTTGTTTCTTTACAAGCTTATAGTCTATTTTCCCCACAGTCTGAAGCTCCTTTGTGAAGACAGGGATGGTCTGTTGTGTTCACTATGTTCCTAGGGCCCAGTAGCGCCTATCACATCACAGGCACTCAGCTAATACTGGTTGAGTAAATGAATACAGAATGAATGAAATGGCCCCTTTGTCCTCTCTCTAGGAGTTTTATTCCCATGCAGTGGTATGCTGCAGGCAAGCCCTTTGCCACCTCACAAGAGCCAATTGCTAAATGCTCAGGGATGTCACAAGCCAATTGCTAAACTCTTAATGGCTCAGAATTGGCCTTGGTTAAGGTATTTATACCACGGACATCAGCAAATGTTACATGCCAAGTCTCCCCACACCCCCAAGAGCTGGTTTAACAGCACACCAGTAGTTTCATCTCCTAAATCCAACTGTAAATATTGAAATATCATGGCGGTAAACATGCCCCATAGGTTACTTAAAATATTTCAATAAAAAATGTTTAATGTTTTAAAAAATACAAAATACATGCTATATAATTATTTACCAGTTGGAAATACTTGATCCTTTCATAAGCTAAATCATGATATAAAATCTGTGGCTCTGATCGCCTAAAGTTGTTTCTGTTTTTCAGATCCTTATGTGAAGATTCATCTGATGCAGAATGGCAAGAGGCTGAAGAAGAAAAAGACAACAATTAAAAAGAACACACTTAACCCCTACTATAATGAGTCATTCAGCTTTGAAGTACCTTTTGAGCAAATCCAGGTAATGTCAAACATAATTTTGTCTTCCCATTCAATTTCATTCCTACAGACCACATAAATTATACACAAAGACCTTGTAAATTATCAGTGCACATGCCTTCATTAGAACTGCCATTCTTATTCCCACGCACATTTGATGCTTGAGCTACATCAAGAGGGCTATGATAAAATATGCAGCACAGGATGTGCTGATTCATCAACCAAAAACAGCTAGGACTCTATTGAGCAGAAATAAAGTTGGAAAAAGAAAATCAACAGAATAACTCTGCTAACTCAAAAAGTGTATCTACAAAGTTTAAAAGTCAAGAGAAAATGAGCTTTCACTATTTACTGCCAGGCCATAATAAGTAAGTCTCCTTATTAGATTTTTAGAGCCAAAAATGGAGATAAGAGAAACATTTTTGGATGATACTAAATATACAGCATGGGGAATCCTTATTAAAAGGTGGTTAACACCAGGTTCGGTAGCTCAGCCTGTAATCCCGTGCCTTTGGGAGGCTGAGGTGAGTGGATTGCCTGAGCCCGCGGGTTCGAGACCCACCTGGGCAGCAAGACCTCATCTCTACAATAAATCAAAAAATCAGCCGGGCATGGTATCGCATGCCTGTAATTCCGGCTACTCGGAAGGCTGAGGCGGAAGGATCACCGGAGCCCAGCAGGTCGAGGCTGCGGTGGCCGGGAGCGGCCACTGCACTCCAGTCTGGGCGACAGAGTGAGACTCCAACTCAAAAAAAAAAGGTGGTTAACAATAGAAAAATTAGGCTACATCTGAGTTGGAATTGATGGATATTTTTGTAAAAGAGGAGCTGTAATTTGTTAGGCAATAATTATGATATGAAGTGTTCTACTAAAAGTTCTTATGGTTAATATATTCAGAATAAGATACCTACTTAATAGCATGTGATCGTATTATTTAGGGATTTTTTAAAAATATTTAAATTTTTCACTCTATCTCCATCATTAGACTATCAGAATCCAAAGTTCACATTCTATAATTATGGGCTATTTCCTGCTAATCTTTAATGGGCATCAGAGAGTCAAAGTGCATGGAGGAATACTATTTTTAGATTTTACTAATAGATGTGGGCCTGTATTTTTCAGTGACATAAAAGTGTGCCCATAACTTGAAGGAGAAATGAAAAATAGACATCAAACCTATAATATAGGACATTCTAAAGGTCCAGAATAACATGTCAGCAAATATTCTTCATTTTAAAAATTTTTTAAATTGCCAAATAATAATTTGGGATACATAGTGATGTTTCGATGCATATAACACATAATGATCAGATAAGGGTAATGAGCATATCCATCATCTCAAACATTTATCATTTCTTTGTGTTGGGAACATTTAATATCCTCCTTGATATTTGAAATTATATGCTATTTTTAACTATAGTCATCCTACAGTGGTATAGAGCACTAGAACTTGTTCCTCCTATCTAGCTGCACGTTTGTATCTTTAAACAAGTCTCTCTCTATCCCTCCCTGTCCCCTACCCTTTTCAGTCTTTCATATCCTTTGTCCTACTTTAGATTTCTATGAGATGAACTATTTTGTAGCTTCCACAGATGAATGAGAGCATGCGGCATTTAACTTTCTGTTCCTGGCTTATTTCACTTATTAAGCTGTTCCATCCATTGCTGTGACAGGATTTCATTCTTTTTTATGACTGAATAGTATTGCATGGTGTATATACACCACATTTTCTTCATCCATTCATCTGTTGTTGGACACCGAGGTTGATTCCACAGCTTAGCTACTGTGAATAATGCCATACCACTCTGAACACACCCGATCACACCTTCATTTACTTTTAATCTATTATTAAAAGACAGTATGGTATCATGAATGAATCAAACTTCTATTCCATGAAGAAAGTCAATATAATAGCTATGTTATATTTGTTGTGTGCCTAGGTCCAAGTTAACCACCTAACATGCACAGTCTTATTTAATCCTCAGAATAACTTTATAAGAGGGGTACCATTATTATCCCCAACTTTACATATAAAGAAACCCAGGCTTAAAATTTCCTCACATATAAAATAGGAGTGATAACAGAAATGGTGTCAAAGTGAGATTATGCATATAAAAGCACTTGAAACAGTGCCTAGCACATAGAAACATACAGTAAATAGTTCCCATCATTCTTCTTCTTCACAATGCTAATGTCCTCTGTTTTTAAAATTAACTTTTTATTTGAAAATGTTAGCTGAGCATGATAATGCAGGCCTGTAGTTCCAGCTACTCAAGAGGCCGAGGTGGGAGGATCACTTGAGCCTAGGAGTTCAAGGCTGTGGTGAGCTATCATGGTGCCACTGCACTCCAGCCTGGGCAAGAGTGAGACCCTGTCAGAAAGAAAGAGAAAAAGTGGGGGAGGAGGAGGGAGGGAGGGAAGAAGGAGAAGGAAAGAAAGAAAATGTATCTAACAATAAGATTAAATCAATCTGTAAGTCAGTGCTGTCCAGTAGACTTCTATGATGATGGAAATGATTTAGCATCCATGTGGTGCAATCCAGGTAGCTAATGAGTACCTCAGTCACTAATGTGGTCAAGAGACATTAATTTTAATTTATTTAAACTGACATTGAAACTGCTAGATGTGGCTAATAGCTGCTATATGGAATAGGGCAATTTTAAATGACCCAAAATAAACAATAACTCTCCCATTCCCATATTGGTTCGTATTTTTAATATAACCTTCCTCATATACATTTTCCCAGGGTGGCAAATTATACATACTTATTTACTTTCAACAGTTGTGATATAAGTAAACGACATTTCAGAAGGCATTGGCTTTCTGTCCTAAAAAGTTCATTCATTATCTTGAACCAGTGAAACTGCTGCTTTGGACCCAGTTGCAAACCCCTCAGACATCAATTTTCTCCAACAATTTATTTTGTGATATTTATTTTGAGTTCTAAGACCTTATTCCCATGGAGCTAACACCTCTTGGCATTTTACTTATTAATTCCTCAAAACAATACAAAGCAAGGCATTGAGAGAAAAAAAACCTATTGCAAAATAAATATCCTTTTCAACTACAAATTGCAGAAAATGCAAATATATCGAAAGTGACACTCATTAAAAAACAATACATATGCTGGGCTTGTGGGGCAGCATTTTTGAGGAGATAACATTTTGTCAGGACAGAGAGAACTTGAGTCCGATATGGAGTATATTACATATGGAAATAATGAGCACTCTTTTGACTGGATCCTTTCTTTGCTCCTTGAGTCAATTTGTACCTTTTCTTTTTTCCCCCTCAATCCCCCTCCAAGGCTATTTTCTTAGCCTTTGCATTCTCCTGGAGAAAATAATTCAGTGTTTGTCATGCTAAAATAGGGGTTTAGGTCTCCCTCATTCTGAAGCGATAAGATGATCTTCCTTTCCTTCTATCTTTTTCTATACCTGTGAAATATATTATGAAAGAAGAAAAATGTGCTAATTTCCAAAAGCACCTGAAAATGTTACCCCACCACAAAAAAAAAATAATAAACATAGAAATAAACTACATAAGCAGCTGGAAAAACTAATCCAAAGCCTTCACAAGGATATTTCTGTCTCCAGTGCTACTGATCACTGCATTCCTAAACGGAATAGTCAAACTCTGAAAACACCTGTCACGTTTGTGCATAAAGTCCCCCACCCCATTCTTTGTGATATAATTGTATCCTGGTGATTTTTGCTTGGGGCAAGTTCTAAGAATCAAGGCAACCCACTTCTTGGTTCCAAATACCATCCAGTAAGTAGTTAAATCCCTTAACAATGGGAATCAGTCCAAGACTGCACAAGGGAAGATTACCTCTTTTATGGCCAGTGTGTTGCATTTCACATTCTAAATTCTACTTTCAGAAGTGATCGTGAAGCCGTATATCAACATCTCTCAGTACGTTGGTATAATAATTTAGCTTTCAGTGTGCAAACTCCACTAAAAGGCCATAACTCAGCTGGATCTTCATCTGGCCCTAGCTTTCATAATTACCTTTTGTGCTACATTTAACTCTGGTCATCAAATGTTATGTATTCCACTTTACTTCTTTAAGTTTTTCTTTTATCTTTGCACTCAGTTACTAGGTTAAAGCCATCACATATTCTAAGCAAATTCATTGCATAGGCAGCAGAACTGAAATGTGCTTTTGAAAAGTATATCTTTCATACCATAATGATATAGGTTTGCTTTCATTAGTTTGATCAGTTCAAAAAAGTAAGTTATTAAATAAATCTAAAAAAATCTCATGGAATTGTTGTGATCCAAGTAATGCTCGGCTACTCACCCTTGATACCAATAAATCAAGGGGCAGAGAACTGGTAGAATGAAGTTTATTTCTGAATTCTAATCTGGGGAGCAGAGTTGGACTTGAGTTCTTTCTAAATGGTTCTGCTCCCCGTCCAGGGTTTTACAGTTCACTTTTGTAACTCCAGAGTTGTTAGCACCTATACATTAGCCATATGACCAGCAGAGCATTGTATAGAACTTGAGATTCAGCTGCATTTATCAATAGTGATATTTTCAGTCCAGACTTCCTAGTGCCAGGTATCAGAGGTACCTCATGGCTTTTATCAGTAGGGCCAAGTGTTAATCAAGCTTGCCATAGAGTAAAAGGAGTTTACAAGGCCCAAGATATCATGCATTATGCAAAAGTTATACAAATCACAAAACTTATTATTACATTGATACAAAGTTATACAAATCACAAGGCTTACGATTACACTGATACTATAGTATTCAAACTTATAACCACTCAGAAAATGGAGGTAAATGGTGATTTGCATCTTTCAGTTGATTGGGCATAGTCTATGGGGAAGTCAAGGATCCCCTGAAGCTACTTATTGGCAATGCATAGGAGATAGGGGGACTCTCATTGAAGTGCTCAGGAATGTGCAGGAACACTTGAACCCTTGCTATGCTCTTCTTTAGGGGCTGTGACAATATGGACAGACATTAGCAGTTCTCTGTGTCAGAATCACTGAAGTAAATCCTATGTGACAGTTATTTCTATTTGATGTCAGTGCCAGATACATAGTAGTTATTCAATAAACATTTATTGAGGAAATGTACGGATAAGAAAAAAGGATTTTCACTATATTGTCACCTCTTATCCTCTAATCATCATATGATTAGTTGAAATTCTATATTAATTTTCTTGTAAAATGCTGCCCTTCCCCCATGAAATGAGATTATCACACATGGTTGCTTTGGGAAATGTAACCCAAAAAAAGAATAGCCTGAACATCAATGCCAGGACTTTCACGAATGAGACCATTGAAACAAATGGACTTAGAGGTTACTACAAATTGACATAGGCTGCATGGCACGATGGTTTACAACACAGGCTACGGAAGACAAATGATTCATTCCTTAGAAACCCTCAGGTAGGTTATATAACATCTCTGAGCTTCAAGCATTCTTATCTGCATAATGGCAATATTAACAGTATCTGTTGTGAGGAATAATTGAGTTCATGTGAAAGAGTACAAAATATATAATAAAAAAATATATAATATAATAATTGAGTTCATGTGAAAGAGTACAAAATATATAATAAAAATATATTAAAAATATATTTAAAAAATGAGCATTTGTGTATCAAGATGATGATGGTAACAATGATGATACAGTATTGGGAAAATAAAGATTGAACTGATACTCAAGTCACTTTCATCCTCATCCTGGTGGTTGGAGATTGATTCTTCTTATTTCCAGTTCTTTAGATCTCAAGGAAGCTTAGTAATAGGGCTTTATCCCTAGAGCTAGCAGATTAATACTTATTTCGTGTTCTCTTTCAGAAAGTGCAAGTGGTGGTAACTGTTTTGGACTATGACAAGATTGGCAAGAATGATGCCATCGGCAAGGTCTTTGTGGGCTACAACAGCACTGGTGCGGAGCTGCGACACTGGTCAGACATGCTGGCAAACCCCAGGCGACCCATTGCCCAGTGGCACACCCTACAGGTAGAGGAGGAAGTTGATGCCATGCTTGCCGTCAAGAAGTAAAGGAGAGAAGAAGTCTTTCTGCATTTGCCCACATAGTGCTCTTTAGCCAGTATCTGTAAATACCTCAGTAATATGGGTCCTTTCATTTTTTCCAGCCGTGCATTCCTCACACACAGTGGTACTTCAAATCCCATTTTAATTTGCACAGATTTAAATGTAGAGAGCCCTTAAACCCTTCATCACACCCCTGCCCTCCAGATCTACTCTTCTTTTAAGCAATATGATGTGTAGATAGAGCATGACTGAAATTATTTATTGTATCACACGGTTGTATATACCAGTATGCTAAAGATTTATTTCTAGTTTGTGTATTTGTATGTTGTAAGTGTTTCCTAATCTGTGTATATCTAGATGTTTTTAATAAGATGTTCTATTTTAAACTATGTAAATTGACTGAGATATAGGAGAGCTGATAATATATTATATGGTAAGTATAGCATCGTCTGCATTCCAGAAAAAATATCAAGTTGTAAGGCACTAGTACAGTTAAACTGACATCTTAAAGGACAACTTAAACCTGAGCTTTCTATTAAATTATCTGAGTACCAAGATATGCTTACACCACATATTTGGTGGGTGAATCCAATTCACCTATGAATTCCTTCACAGGCAAAATAGAATGATCTGAGCAGCAGCATCCAGGCTGACCTCAAGGAAGCAAAACTACAAAGCAGAATACCATGTCTGAACATATTTACAAAGCTAATATCATGGCTTCACTCTTACATTGGAGGAAGCAACTGAACAGGAGTCAATGATTTCATATTAACTGCATATAGAGTCAAAACACGGTGTTCCGTGTGTGTGTGTGTGTGTGTATATGTGTGTGTGTGTGGTGTGTGTGTGGGTATGTGTGTGTGCATGCATTTGTTTGAGGATGGGGGGGAGAAGAAGCTGAGTGGAGAAGTCAACATTTATGAAATATTGCCTGACTATTTAAAAAGAAAAAAGTAGCTCTCCATTGTCACCTTTATACAAAATGTGCATCCTGTGAATTCTGTTCCAGATTTCACTCCTATAATAACTCCAAAAGGTTTGCACATTAGACTTTGTAACAAAATATTTTATTATACAAAACCAGATTAGAAGGAATGCAGAATATTTTTAACACAGCAATCTGTGTTTATTATACAAAATTACTTTGTGGTAAACAGACAGTATTGTAATCCCATCAAGAGATGAAAAAAAATTAGCCATAGTTCTGAATGCACTTCAATTAAGCCAAAAGAGACAGCTAGTGATCTTTTTATATGCTCTTTTTACTTAAATAAGTTTTAATTTGTCCTTTAAAAAGGTGAAATAAAACCAAGAACAAGTTCTAGAAAACTGAAGCAACCTCTTATGTATACTAGATGCTTGATTTAGGAGGAGTTTTTAAATGTTTTCAATGTTATTATGTAGTAAATGGCACTATTATGAAGCTACTAGTCATTCCATAAGAGTCTTACAGGACTGCTCTGTGTAACACTGTGACTGCCTGTGTGCTTAGACACGTAGTTTCCTCAGTGGATAGCACTCAATTTATTCCGTAGTGATATTGTAACAATACTGCCATTCCCTTCTACTGCACTGCCCAAGGTGTGTGTAGCACAAACAGTTCTCATTACAAAGGACCAATTCAGAACTGAAAAGCTATGCATAGGACAAGAAAGATATACAGAACGGGGTGGAACACACAGCATTTTGTCAAACACTGTGCAATATTCCATATTTTTCCCCACTATGGTAGACAACCACTTCGTGGAGGGCAGCCTATTATCTCATCTGCAGCTACTTTCCTCCCATTCACATCTGTGACCCATTTTAATTTCTAGGCCACAGAAAGTACTGATGCTCTGAAGTGAAAATTCTTATCTTCACAAATTCCAAAACAAAATGGAGGAAAACGAAGCATTGATCTCATGTTCAGACTTTAGGATCTCATGCCATGTTTTCCTAAAAACTCAAGAGAATTCAAAAAGGGCTGATGATAGGCTTCAAATATGGGGTTGGCTGTTTCCCAGTAAAACTAGAATTCCTGTCATTATTCTATCTTCATCAAAGAAGAGGCAAGCCCTTTTACCTTTCAGCCCAGTCCTAGCAAACTCTTTAGGACTGGGGCGGACACAAAGGACAAAAGGAGAATAATATCTCTGTCTTCTGTTGATGGTCCATACTTCTTAAAAACAAAGATAATAGGAAATACACAAGTCATAATGTGAGATTAAATATCGGTTGAAAAAGAAAATTCAAACAAGACTCTTCAATTTAAACAACCAAACCCTACCAAAGAGAGGAAGTTGACTGACTTTCAAAAATCCTTTAAATACCAGAAACTGACTTTTAATTTCACTGTATTCAGCTTTAAGTTGTTCACAACAAAACAACACTTTAAAACAAGCAGGTTCAAGCTGCCGAAGGTACATTACTTCTTGCATTAAAGTACTACTAATGCATTTCCTTGCAACACTGCCAGACATGGGATTGTCACCATAGAATTAGCTGGTACTATGCCATCTTTCACAAGTCAGTGACCGAACCTGCATTATGACCAAGATTCATCCTCAGATAAGCCACATGTACCTTTCTGACAAAGCTGTGTAAAGTATTAGAATCTGATGCTCTAGAAAGATCCTAGTTGCCTTTGTGTATATTTACTGCCTGCTTGAGTGTTTCTATGTGTGGGTTTTCTCTGTATCTTGTAGAAATGTTGGGGTGTTTTCTTCTGCCATATGGCTCGTGGCCCGCGAGCCAACTACTTTAGCTGTATTTTACCTTCATTTTTGATGAGGTGGTTTAAATTTTGTTTCACTTTGTGTAGTGAATTCCACAGTAGTTTTCTGATTGTTGTTAAAAATGACAACATATTACACGAATATTCAATAAAAATGTTTTATTTCCTGTTGATGTTGCCGCCTTGCAACTCTTTTCCTTGCCTGACTGATGGTAGCTCATCAGCCCAGTGACTTTCACTGGAAGCACAGCAGCTAAACAAAAGCTTCCACTGGATGCCAGCTTCTGAATCACATCTATGGGTGGCTGCGGGGAAATGCTGCCCCTAGGGTATTTGGCCATTACCGACCAGTGTTCCTGCACAGCGTCATTCTCAATATGCATTTCTCTGTTCCTGTCTATGTTCAGTTTGTCTGTCATACTCTGAGGCTTTCCAGCTGTGCCCAATATGTGCACTCCAGGGTTTTCACTCCAGAGCCTAAGTCACAAAGCTTTCTCCAGGATGGGACTGAGAACAAGATTGTTTTAACCCTGTTTTCGAAGGACAGCGTGACACATTAAATTCCATGCCTACTGCAACTGCCAGGAAAAATAAGTAAACACCTTTCCTCCATTCAATTAAGCATTTATCAGATGCCTACTGTGCCCATGTTTTTACTGGGTGTTGGAGCACACTGTCTGAGATTGACATGTAAATACAATATGCACTATGATGTTGTAAACCAAACAGCAACCGAAGCAGATCTCAATCTGATCTTAATTTTGCCAAAGTTGAGAACGAACCCGGGAAAAAGAAACACAAGTCATAGTAGATCTGTGACCTATGCCTTTTCCGAAAAGGGTTTTGGGAACTTCAATATTTAAAGAGATAAGATCAAGCAGGCGGGGAAGAAAAAAAAAGGAGGAAATGTAGGCACTGAGGCAAGTGATTCCATTCTTATGAGGCTCTGACTAGCCCTCAGTGAATCTACATTTTACACGTGAAAAGAAAGTAGTCGAAGAAAGTCAGTTATGCGTTGTGTCATGCTCAGTAAATCCATATGTTACATAAGATAAGGTAAGAATGTGAAATTGCAGCTGTTTGGGAACAAAAGGAAGGCAGATTTCTGTGGTGACTCAGTTACAAAGCTTAACTCTCCCTTTGGCATAGTGAGGTTGTGGTCCTGAGATTCTTTTTTTTTTTCCCACAATATGTACTTAAAAGTAAGAGCCTTGAACCCCTGAGGACTTTTGCTAGCTAGTTGTAGTGGACATATGATCCCCCTTCAGCTTTGAGGCACCCAAGGGATCCTTCTGCAGTGCTATCTCAGTTTCATGGCCTTGGAGTTAGTTGAGACTGCTTTTGCAACCACACTCAGCTCCATATCTCTCTCTGCCCAGCAGGTTTTCTGCACTCCTTTGCAGCTGTTGTTTCCAAGAGCACATCTCAATAAAACCCTTCATGTGCAGTTCCACCTCAATAATTGTGCCCTGGGGATCCCATCCCACAACACAATCTTTAGGGAAGAGATAAGAGTTTTCTTTTCTTTTCTTTTTTTTACAGCACAAACCCACTTTTATTTATTTACTTTCCATGAGTTTGAGAGATAAGAGTTTTCTATAGAAGATAATGAGCAAAGTTCTAAAGGAACTGGTAGGAGCTATCCAAGTCAAGGAGTAGGCAAGAATTGCGAAAATTTATCTCATTCGACAGGTGAATTCAAGATCAAATCTTTGAGGGCTGGCTGCAGCATGCTTCCTTCAACCAGTTCTATTAGTCACTGACAAATAAGGATAGGAACTAAACCCAATGCTTAGACAACCAGGGAAAGACCGCTTAACTACTGTGCTCTACACTGTGAGGAAGGAGTTGTCAAAGGATTCTAAATCTAAGTTTAGAAAAGGAAACAAGGCTGCATGATCAATATTTATATACCTGATCCTGAATTGTACTCCACATCTTTATAATAAAAATTAAAAAACAAAACAAAAAAGAAACAAGGCACACTAGGGTTAAGAGCAGGAAAAAAAATCAGCATCATACATTTTTTGAACTTCAATGGTGAAGATTTTTTTTCTTAAAATTAGGTCCAAAACTATTTAAATAATGTTTCCTAATTTAATTATCCAAAAAGTCACCTCATTCTCTTTTCAAAGTCATTTTCCCAAAAGACTTGTAACTTTAAGACATATTCATTTAATATATTTATTAGATGTAGGCAGGAAAACAAAACCAATTCAGGTACTTCAGAGAGGGAATTTGATATTAAAAAAGAAGATGGCTATGTAGGGAGAGCTGAGAAAGCAGAGACAATGGGAAAGCCCAGAAATTAGTCTAAGACTGGGGGAAGAAAATAGAGAGTACAGTGTCCATGGAGCCGGAGACTGCAGAGGAGGGGCTACAACCCTGCAGGAGGTGACATGGGGACTCCATGGCCAAAAGGTATCAGGTGCGGGCCCACAGTGGGGAGGCTGGAACTTCCAGAAGACCCTGATCCAGTTGTTCTCACTATTGCTGGAGGGAAGCTCAGAGGAGCTGGAAGTAGGAAGAGGATCCCTTCTCTCCTATCTCCACCTCAACCTGTGCCTCTGGTTGGCAGAACCTACTCAGCAGTTGTGGAGGGATTCTAGGACTACAGTTTGCAAGGGCTGAGGTCCCGCCCCACGTATACCGCAGTGGGCATGAGGACAACCGGTGAAGGCCCACACATCAGGAAACCTATTACCAGTTGCAAACGCTGTGTAAGGGCTTTTATTTCTTCCTCAGAGGAGTCAGATGTTTCTATCTAAGCCACATAAATCACCCCTCACGTGATAAAACATACATAGAAGTCACATTCTTATTCTATTTGTGCAGAGAGTTTACTCTTACAGATTTGAAAATTCCAACCATGATGGCAGTTACTCCCCGCATGTCCTGCAACACATCTTTATTACATATGCACGGGCCTCTTTGATGTTGTGTAATTTAAGCTGCACACAAATCTTGTACTGCAAAACAGTCATTTGGTGACTTTGGAATACAAAGGTAAAAAAGCAGAAAAATAAAAATGAGAAATAGCCTGGTACTAAACGTACAAAGAAATCTCAAAGCATCCAGAGTCATAATTATGCAGAGGGAAACATCAAGAGGGACAAGCAATAAAAACACTGTGCAAACCTGCAGATGATTTGTGTAATCTAAGTTCTGAGGCTGGCTGTAAATTACCTGCAATTTAAAACCCGCATCTCAGCCATGCTGATTTCTCCTGCTCCCCACCAATGTGCATCCCCAAAGTTCCCACATTCATCTTTCTTGGACAGTAACTATCCTACCAGCCAGGCCTATCCCCTATGCAAAATATACTTGTCCTTGTCAGAGTACACACAAGGTTAAAAAGTATTTTATACTTAGCAAGTTGGGACTCACTTCCTTGCCAGTTGTGCACTTCCCACCTCCTCTGGACTGGAAGTGCAGCAAAATGTTGTCACTCTTTATAGGCAAGATTGTGTCACATGTGGAGGGAAACCAATTCCAGCTGAATTAAGTACAAAAGAGAGAAAGGAAGGAGAAAGAGGAGGGAGGGGGAGAGAGAGAGAGAAACTATTAGCTCACCTAACCAGGAAGTTCAAGAAAGTGATTGTATTCAGCACAGCTGGATCAAGGGCTTCAAAGTCACCATTTTCTCTCTCTCTTTCTCTTACCCAACCCCCAAACTCCGCTATCATGAGTACTGACTTCATTGTCAAGCATCTATGGCTCCATATAGCAACAGGAATGACCCTTAGCACCTTCGAACATATTCCTCCAGTTTCACATGCTTTCAGAGAATGTCTCTTTCACAATTATGCCATCAAAATTCCCAGTCCTGACGTGCATGCTTGGGTCATGTGTCCTTAAAATAATCACTATAGTCAGATGATGCAGTATTTGCTGCAGCCAAAACTAGGCCATGTCCCCAGCCCCAGACAGAGCCAAAGTGATATTAACAAGGAAAAAAGCAGATACTCAGGCAGACAAAAACAACCAACAGCTACTCTTTGGCCCCTGGTATACCTCCAGCCCCAAAAGAAGAAATATTGAAGGCACAAACTCAGGCCATAGCAGCCTGGTCATTCTTCCTTTTACTAATAATACTGCCAGGAAGGCAATCCTTAAAGTGTGCGCCACCTTTCGATGATCTGAAAACATCCATTCATCTTCCCATTCATTACCAGGAAAATCAATCATCTGCTATATATTTTAAACAGACGTCTTTTTTAAAAAAAGCATTGAGACATTAATACAGTTTTCGATTCCTGGATTCATAAAAAGAATTTATTACTATAGAAACGTAACAGGATGAAAAGGAAAGGGAGAGGAAAAAAGATCACTCTACACAATGCTTTACAACACTTTTGACTTTTACGTAAGTGCTCATACTCTTGGTTCATATATATTCACCTTTCAAATGAATGCATAGAATTTATTATCAATTTCTTTCACTTAAGTAAAAAGCAAACCTTTGTTCTTATTGCCATAGAGTTTTTATAATTTTTATTTTTGATAGCTCCCTGCCTCTTCTTTAGGTGGATAAATAAAAATTCATCCAACCATTTCCCTAATATCAGATATTTAAGTTATTATTAATTTGATTCTTACATAAATAACATGACAATCGATACTTTAGAGGATATATAGATTAGACAGATAGATACACAGATAGACAGATACATAGATATCCTTTCTATTTACTTTCTTAAGATGAATTTCATATCTAGAACTGTTGAAGGAAAGAATTTCACAGTTGCCAATATGGTTTCTCGGAAGGTTCCACCCCAATACACCACCAGTGGTAGCATGCACCCCAGTTTTCACCCAGGCTCTCTAGCTGTGGGATGGTGATTTTAACAACTGCCAACTGCATAGGTCAAGTCCAGAACTGAAATCTGAGTCTCTCAACTGGAGCCATCGTTCTCTTTATTCCTCCAGGCAGCTTTACTAGAAAACCAGTGACATGAGAGGAGCACTGACAGAGAGCCTGATAAGAGAGCACAGGAGGAGAGAATCTCAAGGAAGACAAGGTGTCCAGATGTGACTCCTTACTCTGCCTCACCTTCACATCAAACCCCATAGACTTTCAGCACTGAGAAGTTTCCAGGTCTTTCCCTGCTCTCCTTTTCCACCATCCTTCCTTTATTCAGACTTTAGCACATCTCCCCTTTGGTTTCACAGAAGCCTCACACTGACCCATATGGTTCCAGCTCTCTCTGTAGTATGAAGGGCACACCAGACTTCAAGCCAGCAGCCCGGGGCCCAAATCCTGCTTCATTCACTTAGCTGCATAGCCCTGGATAAGTCGCTTAATTCTGAGAATTAAAGATAATGAACATCAAAACACAGTATAAAAGAAAAATTCAATAAATGGCAGTTATTTTCATTCTAAATGTAACCCAAGAGTCAGCAAACTTTACCTGTAAAGAAACAGACAGTAAACATTTCAGGCTTTGCAGGCAATATTTTCTGTCCTGTCTTCTTGTCTCTGCATGTGTGTCCACCAGTCCATCCATCCTGCTGTCCTTCCTTTCCAATTCTTTACAAATGTAAAAACCTATAGCCCACAGGTCATGCAAATTCAGGCAGCTATAGTTTGCTGAGTAGATCCAAGTCATGTCACTCTGCTTCTTAGAAACCTTCCGTGTTTCCAGTCCCTTACAGATGAATGTTGAAATTACTTCGCATCACAAGAATGCCGAAGGTCATCCCCAGGTATTAGTCATGTCCCGTTCTCAAGCCCTGATCCATTTTCTAGCCACACAATTCTCTGAACAAGCTGCATGCTCTCACATCTCCAAGCCTTTATAATGCCATCTCTTCTACCTAGAGTGTCCTGACAAAGTCCTCCAGGTTGGCGAGAGAAGTGGGAAGAAAGAGAAAGCGTGGAGGAAGTTTGGGGAAGAGAGACTTATCATTTACTTTCAAGTGCATAGCATTGGCCACCCTCTCTGTGAAGCACAGCCTGCATTCTCTGGCTTCATTCACTACTGCTGTGATCTTCAGAATGGTCCATTCTGTTTTCAAATGCCTCTGACCCTTAGGTGAACAGCAATGCTTTTTGGAGCAACAACGCCAGAAGGACACACCACCTTACTTGAATATAATGAAGGATTCGTTTAAAAATTCAAGGGAAAAGGAACACATTGCAGAATATGAAAGCAAAGCTTCCTCCAGCAAATGTGAGAGAGTAGGATGTCTTATAAATTATAGAAAGGAATTGGAAGGCAGGTTCCTGACTAGTTTTCTGTTGGTGTCACAATTGCTTCATTTTCTCATATTTCCCTAAAAATATGTGCTGCTGTGCTTCTCATAGGCAGGAATCAGACCAGGTGACTCAAACTAGGCAGCAATGGAGCTGAAATTATGGGCTGAGTGAGACATTAACTTTTGCTACGCCTGGGCCAGCTTGACCAATGCTTGTGTCCCATGGCCAGGTGGAGAACAGATAGAGACAGGTTCCTTTTGCCTCCAATCCCTAGAAGCCACTGTGACTTGAGCTTACCCAGACCTGCATTTTTATCCTGAAAAGATTCTCCTACTTTACTGAGAGTTCTTTAGGAGAATGTACACTATTTCTATGTCTTTGGTCAACACTTACTCCACTCTAAGTGCTAATTCTTTGGCTAGGAGTCTGTGAGGCAGACTTAGGTGGGATCACTTGGGACCTGTTATAGACTGAATTTTATGTACCCTCCAATTTTTTTTTTTTTTTGAGTTGGAGTCTCACTCTGTCACCCAGACTGGAGTCCAATGGCCGCTCCCAGTCACCGCAGCCTTGACCTGCTGGGCTCTGGCGATCCTTCCTCCCCAGCCTTCCAAGTAGCTAGAACTACAGATGCACGCTACCACACCTAGCTGATTTTTTAATTTATTGTAGAGATGAGGTCTCGCCAAGTTGCCCAGGCGGGTCTCAAACCCATGGGCTCAGGCAATCCACTCACCTCAGCCTCCCAAAGTGTTGGGATTACAGGCTGAGCCACCCAGCCCGGCTTGAAATGTTGGGCTCAGGTGATCCTTCCACCTCAGTCTTCCAAGCAGCTGGAACTACAGGCAAGTGGCACCGCACCCAGCTAATTGTTTGATTATTGTAGAGATGAGGTCTTGCCACGTTGCCCAGGCTGGTCTCAAACCTGTGGGCTCAAGCAATCCTCTCATCTCAGCCTCCCAAAGTACTGGGATTATAGGAGTGAGCCACAGTGCCCCACGTACCCCCAAATTTGTATGTTGAAATCCTAGCCCCCAGTACCTCAGAAGGCCTTTAAAGAGGTAATTAAGTTAAAAGGAGGCCATTAGGGCAAACCCTGATCCAGTACGACTGGTATTCTTATAATAAGAGATCAGGACACACTGTGAGACACCAGTGGCATAAGTGCACAAAGGAACGACTGTGTGAAGAGGTAGCAAAGGGGTGGTCCTCTGCAAGCCAAGGACAGAGGTCTCAGGAGAAACCAGCCCTGGCAGCACATTGATCTTGGACTTCCAGAACTGTGAGAAAATACATTTGTGTTTTTTTGGTATTTTGTTATGGAAGCCCTAGTGGACTAATATAAGGCCCATCCCATTGGCCCCTGACAGAACTCTAAATACTTAAACCCAAGTGAAACTTACATTCCTAACATTGCAGATCAGACCTGTCTGGCCTTCTTAAAACAGAATATGCTCTCTCTTTCCAAAGTCAACCCTGACACAGGCCCTTCCCCTCACACTCCTCACACTTCCTCCTTCTTACCTAGCTGGACAATAGAGCACCTCTCCTCCTGGTCCATGTATCTGCTCCCAGTCCCTGGAGTGATGATTATTCTACAAACACCTGGACTCTGGAAATTGGGCAGGGAGTGGAGAAGGGGCATTCCAGATATGGTGTGTGTCTTTCCTTTGTCTCAGACACACTCTGTATTCATCAGGGTTCTCCAGAAAAACAGAACCAACAGAAATAAGTCTACAGAGAGAGAGAAAGAGAGATTTTAAGAAATTGATTCTGCCAGGCTCGGTGGCTCAGCCTGTAATCCCAACACTTTGGGAGGCTGAGGTGAGTGGATTGCCTGAGCCCGTGGGTTCGAGACCCGCCTGGGCAGCGAGACCTCATCTCTACAATAAATCAAAAAATCAGCCGGGCGTAGTAGTGCGTGCCTGTAGTTCCCGGCTACTCGGAAGGCTGAGGCGGAAGGATCGCCGGAGCCCAGCAGGTCGAGGCTGCGGTGACCGGAAGTGGCCACTGCACTCCAGTCTGGGCGACCGAGTGAGACTCCAACTCAAAAAAGAAAGAAAGAAAGAAAGAAATCGACTCATACAGCTGTGGAAGCTTAGCAAGTTCAAAATCTGATGAGGTAGGCCAGCAGGCTGGAGACTCAGAAGGGTTACAGTTTGAGTCCAAAGGCCATTAGCTGGTAGAATTCCCTCTTACTCAGCAGAGAGAGGTCAGTGTTCGTTTCATTCAGTCCTTCACCTAATGGGATGAGACCCACCCACATTATGGAAGATAGCCTGCTTTACTCAAAGTCTATTGATTTAAATGTCAATCTTATCCAAAGCCACCGTCACAGAAACAGCCAGAATGGTGTTTGACAAAATATTTGGGCATGTGGCACAGCCAAGTTCGCACACAAAATTACCATTTCACATATCTTCCTTGTATGCCCTGTTCTCAATGAACTTATTAGAACTACAATACCCAATATGATAGCCACTGGCCACATGGGGCTATGACACATTTGAAATAGGGCTAGTTCAAGTTCAGATGTGCTATAGGTGTAGGATACACACAAGGTTTCAAAGACTAAGTACAAAAAAAGAATGTAAAATGTCTCATTAATAATTTTATATTGATTTCACCTGGAATTGATCATATTGGGAGTATATTGAGCACATTAGCTTTCCATAGCTGCCATACAAAGTATCACAAACTCAGTGTCTTAAAACCACACACTTTTTTTTTTTTTTTTTTTTGAGTTGGAGTCTCACTCTGTCGCCCAGACTGGAGTGCAGTGGCCGCTTCCGGCCACCGCAGCCTCGCCTCCTGGGCTCAGGCGATCCTTCCGCCTCAGCCTTCCCAGTAGCCGGAATTACAGGCATGCACTACCACGCCCGGCTGATTTTTTGATTTATTGTAGAGATGAGGTCTCGCTGCCCAGGCGGGTCTCGAACCTGCGGGCTCAGGCAATCCACTCACCTCAGCCTCCCAAAGGCGCAAGATTACAGGCTGAGCCACCGAGCCCGGCTAAAGCACACACTTGTGATCTTACATTTCTGTAGTTCAAAAGTCTGACTTAGGACTTCCTGGACTAAAATCAAGGTTTTGGCAGGGCTGCGTTCCTTCTGGAGGCTCTAGATGAGAATCCATTTCCTTGCTTTGTCCAGCTGCTAGAGACTGTTCACATTCCTTGCCTAGTGGTCCCTTGCTCCATCTTCTGAACCAGCAACATTTCCTCTCTGACTCTTCCTTCATGCTCACATCTCTCTAACCATAGGCTGAGCCCATCTGCATAATTCAGGATACTCTCTTCTTCTGGAGGTCCTTAGCCATAATCACAGCTACAAAGTCCCTCTGCCATGTAAGAAATATATTCATACTTCAGGGATCTTGGATATCTTTGGGGTCATTATTCTGCCTACTACATTGGGTTAAATATAAACATATTATTGAAATTCACGTCACATTTTTAGAAACTTTTCTTAATGTGGCTATTAAAAATGTTTAAATTACATATGTGGCTGGTACTTGTGGTTCTCAATATACTTCTATTGGGCAAGACTGGATTAGAAATTGAGAAATACAGAGACTAAGGGACTTGACAAAAGTTATTGATCAAGTCAATAATGATGCTAAGAACTTCGAAGGGCCTCAGGGCTTGGACCTCTGCTCTTTCCACACTCATCCTGCTTCATGATTTTAATGCTATGTACGTGCTCATGACTCCAAAACTTTTTATCTTTAGCCCAGTCCTCACCTTTGAACTCTAACCTTCTGTTTCCAACTGCCTACTCAATGTTTCCACTTGGATGTCTAGTAGGCATCTCAAACCAAACAGTCTCAAAGTGAACATTTGGTCTTCCCTAGCACTGCCATTCTCCATCTCAGCCTGCCACTCAAACCATTTTCCTCATCTTGGTAAGGCCCCAGATAACCTTAACTACTCTTTTTCTTACTCGACTCTTGTTCACTACATCAGCAAGGTCTGTCAGCCCTACTGTTGAAATATACCCAGTATCCAATTATTCTCAACACTTCCACCTCTCCCACCTGATCCCAGCCACCATTGTCTTTTACAGCAATTAATGCAACAGCCTCTTAACTGGCCTCTATGCATTCAGCCAGCTCCCATTCGGTTTATTTTCAATACAGCAGCCAAAGTTATCAAGATAAAACAAATAGATCATGTCATTCCTCACCTTAAAGTTTTTCAAGTCACTCCAAAAGAAAGCCAGATTTCTCACCATGTTCTGCCTCTGGCCTCTGGCAACCACTTTGACTTCATGACCCACCAGTCTCTTCTTGGCTCACCTCATCCTAGTCACACTTGGCTCCTTGTGTTCTTTAGACATCCCAAATATGCTCCCATCTCAGGGCCTTTGCATCAGCTGCAACTGCTGTTCCTTATACTTCAACAGTCACTCTCCAGAAAGCTCCATTCCTTCACTTTTCAAAGGTCCTTGAGTAAATATCAACTTATAAGCATCTCCATTCATTTTTGTCCATAAAACATCACTATCTGACATACTCAATGTTTTCTTGCTTATCTGTTTTTGCCTGTTTCTTCTCAAAGAAATGTACATCAGAGCCTTTCATCTTTGTTTATTCCTGTATCTCATGCATCTAGAACACTGCCTGGCACACTGTAAGCACTCAATAAACACTGATTAATAAATATGTAAACTATGTGACTCAGAAAGAAATAATAATGTTTGGCTGAATAATTAATAATAAGCTAGATAACTAGGTACTCAATATTATTGTTTCCAGAAATGCATTATTTAGTTTGGCAGATTTTTTAAAACGTGTCAGCCACGTTAGCCAATTTTTCAGATAAGAATTTTATCCTTCAAAGAGTTAGTGGCTTCAAATCCTAGTAACCTCTTTGCCATTCAAAATCAGTTTTTCTTATATGGATAAGTGTTTAAAGCTAGTCTTTAGAATTGGCAGATGAAAAATGCAGATAATTGCCATTACAATAAATGGAAAAGCAGCAAAAATTACTGATTTTTTCAGTTCGTTTAGCCCCTAATCAGTTGTCAAACAAAACATCCTTCCCAACTGACAGCCTCAGTTAGCAAACGAAGGGATCTGCTTTTCTCGGGTTCCTGTCACACTGCAAGTCCCAGAAAGCAAGTTAATTGCTTATTACGTATGCAGAATGGGAACAGGGGAATTATATTTTCTTATTACTGTACAAATCTATTTCTTCATTGGCTAATTCTTTTGGCACTGTTGCTCACAGATTTCAAATTACATTTTTTCCTTAATCCATCCAGATACAAGATACTTAAAATGTTGAAGTGAAATAGTCTTTTACTGTATTTTTCTTAAAATCACTTTGCACTTGATCTTATTGTCTACATATACAGTATTGCCATGTTTTAAAGAAGCTTCCAAACTGCTAATAGCCTTTATCTTTTCATAAAGCCTTAAGCTAATATCTACATTTTTACCCAGTGATTAACCAGCCTTATGACCCTTAAAGACATTGAAAAGTAGAAGGAGTTGTTTTACTGAGACTTTTTAAAAATTAGAAGAAAATTGGACCTCAGAAAAGTATTTTACAAAATTAAAGAGAAACATCATCATAATTCATAAGTTAGGACAGTACTAACTTTGGTCTACCAGATATTAAAAAGTTAGACGACATACAAACCCCAATGGCATAGAACAGAGAGTCCAGAAAGAAAGCAAAAAAAATAAAGAATTTAGTATATGAGAAAGTAGCCATTTCAGTAGATTTACAGAGTGTTTTATAACTGTCTGTGGCTGTAACTTGGAAAGGAAAAGATTTCAATTCTACATCAGCTAAAAGTACTCTACTGCAAGTAACAAAACAACACAAAACTGACAGAGGTTTAAAACATAAGGATGCTGCATTTTACATAACATAAAGTCCAAAGATAGAAGTCCCAGAATGAGTTCAGTACCTTAATAATGTTTTCAAGTACCCCAACTCTGTATCTTTGTTTTTCACCATCCTTTTTGTCCTTGGCTTGTTGCTCATAATCCAAGATGGCTGTCAAAACTCAAGATGCAAGTCCTCACATACCAAAGGTAAGAGGTAAATGTGGGCCAGGAGAGGGAAAGAGCTCTCTCGTTTAATGCCTCTTTCCTTTTATCAGAGAACAACACTGGGTTTTCAGAGGTCTCCCAGAAGAATTTCTCTTATGTCTCATTGGCTAGGTTAACTCAATGATCATTCCTTGCTGCAGATGTAGCAGGTCAAACTAGTATCTGACTTTTTCAGTCTCTGCAATGAGAGGTTGACAAGCGAAAAGAGTGTTGGAAAGGGGTATTTGGCAGTCAATCAGACCTTCATTCACATAAACAAATATATATTTCTGGTCATTAGGAAAGTAAAGATACTAACTTCTTTTTTTTTTTTTGAGTTGGAGTCTCACTTTGTTGCCCAGGCTGGAGTGCAGTGGCATGCTCACGGTCACCACAACCTCGACCTGCTGGACTGAGGCAATTCTTCCACTTAAGCCTTCCAAGTAGCCAGAACTACAGGCATGCATAACCATGCTTGGCTAATTTTTTTATTTATTGTAGAGACGAGATTTCGCCATATTGCCCAGGCTGGTATCGAACCCATGGGCTCAGGCCATCCCCCTCACCTCGGCCTCCCAAAGTGCTGGTTTTACTGGAGTGAGCCACCACATCCGGCTAACAGTAACTTTTTTATTACCACCTTCTCTCTTGTTTGAAAACCTAGTCCTGCTTTAAAAAAAAATCTGGAGTCCAAAGCTACCAGAGACTTTAATATCTCTTATTGGTGTCTAAATTTCTCCCTCATATTTCTTTGTATTGTTTCTCTTTAGGAATACAGTTGTTATTACTGATGTCCAATTTACTGTTTATACAGGTTTCTACTCTAAATTTTTATGTAGTGGAATCATGAGTATTTTTTGTCACTTTAACTTAGTTTTTTATATTTTACTAGGTTTGCAAATTTAAACATAATAAGGTAAAAAGAAAGCACATCTATCAGAGGACAATAATGAAATTCACTTAGATATAGTCCTGGACACACTAGTACTTGAATGTGTGTGTGTGCGCGTGTGTTTTGTTTTATTTCGTCTTTTACCTTGTATTAAAGTTATTTTTGGTATACTACCCATCTCTTCACTGACTACATTCCAAATATATGTCAAGAAAAAAAAGAATTCTCTAAACTGAGCTTTTTTGTGAGCAGGGACTTTCTCCTTGCATTCATTTTTAAAAATTTAACAAAAGCAATTATTGGGTTCTTAAAAGTACCAGGTACTGGGTAATACACTGAGTTTAAGAACTTGAGCAAAAGAGACAATTTGTTCCAAAATCAAGTTTTAGTGGTGGGATGGTGTTTTGTTTCTTTGTATCTATGGTTCCCGTACATGCCAGGAATAATGGGGCACTGGACAAGTGTTGACTGAACTAATCACTAACTGCCACGGGTGCCAATGCCTTTATTCCAGCCACCTTCCTTCACTCCCCCA
>NW_007232947.1:34827-56637 GCF_000164805.1 Carlito syrichta | reverse complement strand
TCCACAATTTAAGGCATGATCTAATCAATCACCAATCATCCTTTTTCTTCCCTTCAGCTTTTCAATCTCATCTACATATTTTCCAAGACCCTGCAAGACAGGAAACGCAAGCCACATTAATGACTCCCTGAGAAATGGGGGAACAACCAAGGATCCTAGCTTGGTCTATAATTCATTGTCTTCTCTTCACTAAGAGTTAGTATTGCTCTGTTTATGACCCTGTCAGGGCTTAATACATAGAGATCTTTGATGAAAGAGTTAATGAAGGGGTATATGCAATTAAAAAGTAATATTGAACTAGAAGATAGAAACTTTTCTTTAAGGAAAAAAAAAACTTCTCTCTGTGTGTGAGAGAGAAATAGAGAGAAATAGAAAATTCCAACAATTTTGCTATTGCTCAAACATTTTGAAAATTCCTTTTGGTGACAATTTATTCATTTAGAAAACATTCTAAGGATGAGTTTACTTAAGTTTTTGAATACAGCAGAGATAAGGATTTATTTTGGTGAACTACAAGATAAAAATCTACTCAACATTTCTCAAACTGAAATCCCTTATACTCACTTTTAAAATAAACAACAAAACAGTTCTGTGGCCAAACAGTTTTGGGAACTATTTCATCCTATTTCTCTCCTTTGGAGATTCACAAAGCATATTCCTATCACATTGCTAGGTATTTTTTGGTAGCGATTATCAAAGGGATTGCCTTCTTAATTTCTTTCTCAACTTATTTATTATTGGTGTTTAGAAACACTGCTGATTTTCATAAGTTGATTTTGTATCCTGCAACTTTACTAAATTCATGGCTCTTGCTATTTAACTATGCTTACTCTAGATTTCCAAATTAATTTAATTCAGAAAACTTTAAAAAAAATTTTTATTTTGAGTTTCACTCTGTCACCAATGCTGGAGTGCAGTGGCACGGTCACCGCTCACCACAGCCTCAACCTCCTGGGCTCAGGCAATCCTTCCTCAGTCTCTCAAGTAGCTGGGGCTACAGGGGTGTGCCACATCTGGCCAATTTTATATAGCGATGAAGCCTTACTATGTTGCCTAGGCTGGTCTCAGACTCCAGGGTTCAAGCAATCCTCTTGCCTCGGTCTCTCAAAGTATTAGGTGGCACTGCTCCAAACCCAGAAATCTTTTTAAAAAAAATATATCAAATATATTTCATAGAATGCCAATTGGAAATTTTTCTTTTAAAGTAATCCACGATTTTCTTGTGTAATTTAAAATTTTTTCTTAAAGCATTTACTGAAACATTAGTCCTTTGTCAGATGACTAGTTTGCAAATATTTTCTTCTATCCAACACATCTTTTCACTCTGTTGAGTGTTTCCTGTGCTGTACAGAAGCTTTAAAGTTAAATACAGTCTCATTTGTCTATTTTTGTCTTTATTGACTGTGCTTTTGAGGCCTTAGCCATAAAATCTTCACATAGATCAATGTCTTGAAGTGTTTTCCCTATGTTTTTTTCAAGTAGTTTTGTAGTTTTGGGTCTTAAGATTAAGTCTTTAAACCATCTTGAGTTGATTTTTGTATATGGTGAGAGACAGGGGTCTAGTTTCATTCTTCTATATATGGATATCCAGTTTTCTAACACTGTGAAGAGGATGTCCTTTCCCCAGAGTATGTTCTTGGTGCCTTTGCCGAAAATTAGAGGCTGTAAATACATGGACTTATTTCTAGATTATCTATTCTGTTCCATTTGTCTATATGTCTGTTTGTATACCAATATCATGCTGTTTTGGTGACCATAGCTTTATAATATATATCGAAGTAAGGTACTCTAGTTTTGTTGTTGTTGTTGTTCAGGATTGTTTTGGCTGTACAGGCTCTTTTTGGTTCCATAGGAATTTTAGGATTTTTTTTTCTGTTTCTTGAAAAATGGTATTGGTATTTTGATAGGGATTGCATTGTATGGTCATTTTAATATTAATTCCTCCAATCCATTAGTCCATTTGTTTTTGTCCACTTCAATTTCTTTCATCAGTATTTTATAGTTTTTCTTATAGAGATCTTTGATCGCCTCAGTTAAATTTATTGCTAGGTATTTTTTGGTAGCTGTTATCAAAGGGATTGCCTTCTTGATTTCTTTCTCAGTTTATTATTGGTGTGTGGAAACACTACTAATTTTCATAAGTTGATTTTTATTCTGCAACTTTACTAAATTCATTTATCAGATCTGAGAGTTTTTTAGTGAAGTTTAGGTTTTCGAGATAGAAGATCATAGCAGCAAAGAGGAAAAATGTGATTTCCTCTTTTCCAATTTGGATGTCTTTTATTTCTTTTTCTTGCCTGGTAACTCCAGCTAGAACTTCCAGTGCAATGTTGAATAGGAATAGTGAAAGTGGGCATCCTGCCGTGTTCCAGTTTGAGAGGAAAGTCTCTCAGGTTTTCTCTATTCAATATGATGTTAGCTGTGAATTTGTCATATCTAGACTTTGTTATGTTGAGGTATGTTCCCTCTAGTCCTACTATGTTGAAAGTTTTTATTATGAAGCAATGTTGAATTTTATCAAATGATTTTTCTGCATCTATTAAGATGATCATGTGGTTTTTATTCCTCATTCTGTTGGTAATATATTATGTTTATTGATTTGCATAGGTTGAACTATCCTTGCATCACTGATATAAATCTCACATGATCGTGGTGTTTTTTTTTAATGTGCTATTGGATTTGATTTGCTAGTGTTTTGTTAGTGATTTTTGCATCTACCGTCATCAGGGATACTGACTTGTAATTTTCTTTTTTTGTTGCATCTTTGGTTTAGTATCAGGATAACGTTGGCCTCGTAGAATGAGTTACAAAGAATTCCCTTCTCTGCCATTTGCTGGAATAGTTTGAGAATAAGTGGTGTTAGTTATTTTTTGAAAGTTTTGTAGAATCTGAGCCAGGCATGGTGGCACCTGCCCACTATCACAGATACTCAGGAAGGTGAAGTGGGAAGATTCTTTGAATACAGAAGTTGAAGACCAGCCTGGGCAAAATAGAAAGCCCTTGTCTCAAAAAAAAATTTTTTTTTAAAGAAAATTTGGTAGAATTCAGCAGTAAAGACATTTGGTCCAAAACTCTCCTTTGTTGGAAGACGTTTTATTACTGATTCCATCTCCTTACTCATTATTGGTTTGTACAGCTTTTCTATTTTTTCCTGACACTTTTGGTAGGTTGTACATGTCCTCGGGAATTTACCCATTTCCTCTAGTTTTTCCAGTTTGTCAGTGCACAGTTGTTCCTAGCATGCTCTGATGATCTTTTGTATTTCTGTGGTATCAGTAGTAATGTATCCTTTTTAATTTCTCATTTGTTTTTTGTAGTCTCCTTTCTTTTCTTTCTTTTCCTTTTTTGTTTAGTATAGCAAGTGGTTTATTCAGTTAGTTTATCTTTTCAAAAAAAACTGTTTGATCATTGCCATGCTCAGCTATGGTGTGGCAGGTGCTCTTTGAGCTATGGCCAGGCCATGCTTTCTTAAGCTTTGGCTCCCTCCCCTGCCTTGGGGAGGTGAATCACCTCTTTCTCTAATTTACTTACTTTCTTTTTTTTTTTTTTTTTTTGAGTTGGAGTCTCACTCTGTCGCCCAGGCTAGAGGGCAGTGGCACGTTCCCAGCCACCACAGCCTCAACCTGCTGGGCTCCGGTAAGTTTCGCCTCAGCCTTCCAAGTAGCTAGAACTACAGGCACGAGCTACCACATCCGGCTAATTTTTTGATTTATTGTAGAGATGAGGTCTTGCCAAGTTGCCCAGGCAGGTCTCGAACCCGTGGGCTCAAACAATCCACTCACCTCAGCCTCCCAAAGCACAGAATTACAGACTGAGCCACCGAGCCTGGCTTAATTTACTTTCTAAATAAACTATATTCTCTAATGCTAAAAAAAAATTTATTGTATTGATTCTCTATATTGCCCTTTATTGCTTTTTAGTTTCTATTTCATTTTGTTCTGACCTAATTTTTTATTATTTATTTCCTTCTACTAATTTTGGGTTTCGTTTGTTCTTGTTTTTTATTTCCTTGAGGCAATGTATTAGATTGTTTACTTGGAATATTTCTACATTTTTTTTATATAGGCACTTGTCTGTTTGCATTGCTGTCAAGGCATACCTGAGGATAAGTACTTATAAATAAAAGAAATTTATTTGGCTCATGGTTCTGCAGGTTGTGCAAGAAGCATGGCACCAGCATATGTGTCTGGTGAGGACTTCAGGAAGCTTCCAGTCTTGGGAGAATAGGGAAGGAAAGCAGGCATCACATGATGAGAGAAGAGGAATGAGAAAGAAGAGAAGGTACCAGTCTCTTTTTAATAATGAGTTTTCAGGATTACTAACAGAGTGAGAACTCACTTATTACCATAAGAATGGTTTGTGTCCCCACAATCCAAACACCTCCCACCAGACCCTACTTCCAGCACTTGGGATCAAATTTCAACTTGAGATTTGAAGGGAAAAAAGTATCCAAACCATAGCAGCATTTATTGCTATAAATTTCTCTGTTAGCATTTCTTTTACTGTATCCCCAAGTTGTATTCCAGATTTCATTTGTTTCAAGAAATTTTGAAATGTCCTCCTTAATTTCTTCCTTGACCCAGTGGTCATTCAGGAACATGGTGTTTCATTTCCATATATTTATAGTTTCCAAAGTTCCTCTTCATATTAATTTCCAGCTTTATTCCATTGTGGTCTGAAAAGATACTTGATATAATTTCAAATTTTGAGAGATTTGTTGAGATTTGTTTTGTATCCTAGCATATGGTCTATCCTGGAGAATGTTCCATGTGGTGAAGTAAGGAATATGTATTCTGTAGCAGCTGGATGAAATGTTTTGTAAATGTCTGTTGGGTCCACTTGGTCTAATTGGCAGTTTAAAAATAATGTTTCTTATCCAGATGCTCACCAATGGAATCGATAAATAAATTGAGGTGTAGTCATACAGTGGAAAGCTACTCAGCAATAGAAAGGTAAAAACTAAAGATTCATGCTACAACATGTTGAGAAAAAGGAATTATCTATATAAAAATCCAAGAACAGGGAAAACTAACCTGTGGTGAATGAAATCAGAAAGTGGTTGATTG
Source organism: Carlito syrichta (assembly GCF_000164805.1). Classification (NCBI taxonomy): domain Eukaryota; kingdom Metazoa; phylum Chordata; class Mammalia; order Primates; family Tarsiidae; genus Carlito; species Carlito syrichta. The sequence continues at coordinate 51,571 of NW_007232947.1, read as the reverse complement.
CCCTCTGGAAGAGAGGATAACTGGAACAGGGAAAGAAAGGAATTTGTTAGGGTGGTGGGAACGCTCTGTATCTTGTTTGGAGTGGTGGGTAAATGAAAGTACAGTAATGGCCAGGTGTGGTGGCTCAGTCTGTAATCCCAGCACTTTGGGGCACTGAGGCGAAAAGATTGCCTGAGCCTGAGGGTTTGAGACCAGCCTGAGCAACTTGGTTAGACCTCGTCTATACAATAAATCACAAAAATTAGCCGGGCGTGTGGCGTGCCCCTGTAGTTCCAGCTACTTGGAAGGCTAAGGCAGAGGGATTACCTGAGCCCAGCAGGTCGAGGCTGCAGTGGCTGTGAGCGTGCCACTGCACTCCAGCCTGGGTGAGACAGTGAGACTCCAACTCAAAAAAAAAGAAAGTACAGCAGTCCCCCTTTATCAAAGGCTGTGTTTTTAGGGGATTTCAGTTACCCATGGTCAACTTTAGTCTGAAAATATTAAATGGAAAATTTCAGAAACAAATAATAGTCTTAAGTTTCAAAAAATAAACAAATAAAAGTTTCTTTTTTAATCATCTGTCATGAGCTGCCTAATGCTGAAAGTGAATGTTGAAGTCCCCAACTATTATTGCATTGAAGTCTATCTCTCTCTTTAGACTAGTAATACTTACTTTAAATATCTGGGTGCTCTAATGTTGAAAAAAATACATATATATATAGAAAAAAATACATATATATGTAGAAAAAAATACATATATATGTAGAAAAATACATACATATATATATCCTCTTGCTGAATTGATCTCTTTCTCATTCTATGCTGACCTTCTTTGTTTCTTTTTACAGTTTGTGACTTACAGTCCATTTTATATAAGTATACTCCAGTTCACATTTGGTTTCCATTTATGTGGACTGTCTTTTTCCAATCCTTTACTTTCAGATGATGTGTATCTTTACAGGTAAGAAGAGTTTTTATAGGCAACATACAGTTGGGTCACATTTTTTTCTCTATTCAGTCCATATATTTTAAGTGGAAAATTTAATCTGTTTATATTCAAAGTTATTATTGATAGGTTATTATTAATTATTCATATTGCTTACTCCTGTCGTGTTATCCATTGGTTTCTGGTTGTTTTGTATATTTTTTTATTCCTTTTTTCTCTCTTATTATTAATCATTGAAGTTTGGTGGTTTTATGCAGTGATAACATTTGAGTCTTTCCTCTTCCTCATTTGTGTGTTTCCTCTACCAGAGACTTTTTTCCATGCATTTTTATGACAGTAGATATTTTTCTTTCACTACTGGGTGTAGTAATTCCTTAAGTATTTCTTGTGAGCTGGTCTAGTGGTAATTAATTTCCTCAGCTTTTGCTTATCTGAGAAAGATTTTATAGTATTTCTTCTTCATTTATAAAAGATAGCTTTGCTGGGTATAGTATCCTTTCTTTCAGCGCTTGGAATAAATAAGTCTGTTCTCTTCCTGCCTGAAAGGTTTTGCTGAGAAATTCCTGTTTGTCTGGTAAGCATTCTTTTGTAAGTGACTAGATGCCTTTCTCTTGCTGTGTTTAGAATTCTCTTTGACTTTTGACAATTTGACCTATAATGTGCCATGAAAAAGACCTTTTTGAATTGTATCTATCTGGGGAATTCTGAGCCTCCTGTATCTGTATCCTGCTTGCTTGAGTTGGCAAGTTTTCACATATTATTTCATTAAATAGGTGTTCTAACACTTTCATTTTCTCTATGGCTCTGGGACACCAAAAATTTGAATATTTGGTTGCATATAGTATCCCATATGTTACATGTTTTGCTCATTTTTTTTTTTTCTCTATTTTGTCTGCTGGGTTATTTCAAAAGACTTGTCTTCAAGTTCTGAGATTCCTTCTTCCACTTGTTCTAGTCTATTGTTGAAGCTTTTGCATGCTTTGCATGTATTTTGTATTTTATTCAAAAACCTCTTCAGTTCCAGAATGTATCCGATAAATTCTGTTTGGTTCTATTTTATGATATCTATTTCTTTGGCAAATTTCTCATTCATAGCCTCAATTATTTATATATATAGTTTTGTTTTGTTGGCTTCTCTTATATCTCACTGAACTTCTTTAATATTGTTATTTTGAATTCTTTTTCTGGGATTTTATAAACTTATTTTTGATAGAGATCTGTTGCTTGAGAATTATTATGCTTCTTCAACGGCATAATATTTCCTTGTTTTTCATGTTTCCTGAGTTTTTACATTGATATCTACATATCTGGTGTAACAGTCACTTTTTTTATCTTTTAAATTTGTTTTTGTAGGGAAAGACTTTTTCCTGAAGACGTATTTATGAAATTAGTTGGGTAGGACACTTTGGCTTTGATTGTGGGTATATGCAGTAGCATATTCTTTGTAGGTTTTCTGTAGCTGTAAACAGCGTTAGTAGTTTCCTTGTGATTTCCTTGGTGGCTTAGGGGAGATTGTGGTGAAGTTTTACTGGGGACTGGAATGCTGGGTGGCCAGTCTTAGGGTCTCAGTGATAGCACCAGTTTGCCAAGCATGCCTGTCCTCCTTGGACCCAAGAGTGGTGTACATCGGAACCAATGTTAGCAGGTCCAGGTAGGCCTTAACTTGGACCTCCAGATGGTTTGCTCAGGTTCTGGGAGTGGCAGCAGTGGGCAGAGCAGGTGGGCAAATTCTTGAGTCCCTCGTCAGCATTGCATGAGTGATGGCAGTAGCAGTGATAGGACAACCCTCTGGGACCCAGGAGGTCTGTGCTGGTATTGGCAGTAGCTGTGACATGTTAGGTATATCAGTCCCTAGCCCTTCCGGGAGCACATGTGGATAGGTGCCAGCTGTGGTGGTAGCATCAGATTGGGTGGGCCCAACCTCAAATCCCAGGAATAGTGCTCAGGTGCCAATAATGGTGAAATGGGTTGGGCTACTGGACAGTGTGCTTAGGTACTGATGAGGGGCATAACCAGGCTGAGTAGATCTCTACTCCCCCAACCCCTGCCTCCATGTTGCAGGCACATGCTGGCTGTGGTAGGCAGGAGCAGGGTGATCCCCAGGCCACCAGCAGAATGCTCAGGTGGTGGTAGTAGAGGCTGTGCTATGACCTTCCTACAGGGGAGGATGGGATTACTTTCAGTGGGAGCAGCCATAGGCAGGTGGCTGGGGACATGTACTTCACTCATATCTTGCCTTGTTGCATCTCACAATGGCAGTGAAATTTGTCCCTGGGGTATGTAAAAATGCATGGTCACCTCTCTGCTGGGGTGGTGGTGAGGGGAATGCTACCAGTGGTTCCTGCCTCAACTCTAGTGTAGGCTGGGAATGTCAATGGGGCTCCAGGAAAGTGGAGATGCAAGGGCTGTTGGGCTCCAGGGCAGGATGCAGTTTGGTGGGAACTAACCTCTCAAAAGAGCATGATGCTACAGCTGCTTAGGACTCAGAGGTTCATGAGACTCAGCATAGCTCCCTCCCTGGAGTGTTGCCATTGTGTGGTCTCCAGACAGCTTCCTATGTTAGATTCAGAGGTTCCCCTGTGGCTAGAATTGTGGGGCAGGAATATGGATCGCTGGGGGGTTTCTTACCCTTTTCCTGCATCAGAGAGCCTCTCCAAGCTCCCACCAATACTGTCCAAGCAGGCTGCCGCACTTCTCTCTCCTTCTTTGCTTTTAGTGTTTCCTGTTACTTCTCCATTGAACTCCAGTGTTCTCTCCTGGATGACCTATTCAGAGTGTGATTATCTACTCACTATTTTGGTCCTCTCAGTGGAAGAGGTAAGTATCAGATGCATCTAGTCAGTCATCTTGAAGCTCCTCCTTGGCTGTTTTTCTAGATATAGCTATATTTAAGTAAGTTACTGTAGCAGACATTGTACATTACATTTTTTAGATTTATTTTTCTCTTCCACCTTTGCAAAACAAACCTTCTTTGTTCAATGAGGAAATATGCTCAACTAAAAATACTCACCTAACTTAGATAGATCCCTTTGTGACCGTGTGACCAAGTTTTAGTAAATGAGATCTAGGCTAAAGTAATGAGATTAAGGCTTGTAGGAATGATATTTAACAGGTACTAATTCTATTGAAATGCCTATTTAGTCTTTGGTTTCTGTCCCTTTAAACTATCAGGAACACACTCACAGTGTCTGAAGTGCAGCCAGTGTCTTACAACCGTGAGATTAAGATCCACACTCTGAAGAGAGTGGAACGGGAAGACGGTAGCAGCTGGGTCCCTTACTGGGCTTCTCTGGGCTCCATGACTTCTTTTTGTTTGAGAAAAATAAACTTTCTTATTTAAACCAGATTTTAAAAATTTTAACCAAACACATTCCTAGCCAAGAGTCACATTTATGATCACATTTCACATAATTTTTATCTTGCAATGAGTCAATTATGTTTTAGATTTATTATTTTTATACTTTTGTTGTAGTGACTTCCATCCCTTCATGAAGATATTCCTGCCCCACAATTCTAGCCACAGGGAAACCTCTGAAACATATGTATCAATAAAGATACATATGTTTATAACTATAATAAGCTCTATACCGCAAACTTTGTAGAACAGCAATTAGAAATAAATGTACAAATGGCCTACAATGATTTTTCTCAACCTAAATATTGATCCCTGCAAAAATCTTAAGCGCTTAATTTTTAAAATTTTGTAGCAATCACCTCCTACAAATTGTTTGGAATATGCTTCATTCATAATCTAAATAAATAAATTTTATGGTGAGAATTTTATTTCACCCTTTGTAAAAACTATAGCCACCCTTAAGTATTATAATCTTGGTTTGGGATGCCAGAATCCAGATAAATATCTTTAACTTCTTTGTTCTCTCTGCATGGAGAAAATCTGACTTCATTCTAGTTCCCAGTACAACTGAACTTGGGAATGCTGGGAAATAGACAGCTATAAAATATGTGGTATAATGAAGGCATATAAAGAGCTAAGTATGATCATCGTCTTGATGGCATTGTCATCTTTTTCCCTTCTTTAGACACTGATTCACTGACTGGGAAGAGGGATAGATACAATTGAACTCTATAGGCCTACTCAAGAATGGAAGGGCAAACCACTCTCTAGGTTCTATTGAAGATAGGCTGCTTTGCAATTATTGCAAATTGCCTTGCAATTTTCAAAGGTAACTATAGAGACTTGACATTTTTAGCTGTGGAAAAGTGATGAGATAGAATCCAGGTTCATTTAGGAAGTTCCACCTGATTGAAAAAGGGCCAAGGAAATCAAGTCCAATACATTTCCATGCATATTAGTTCTTCATAATTACAAACGGAATTCTATGAAATGCTGAGGCTGTCACTTAAAAGCCTTCTAAATAACCTGCCACAAAGAGAGAGAGATCAAAGAGGAGCAATACTTGATCTGTGGTGAGAGTCCCCTGAAATAAATTACAAAGAATGTGCCTCTCAGGTTTGCAGACAAAAGAAATCTCTTTTAGGTACATAATTAATTGACTCGAAAAAATATCCTGAGCAATTGATAAATTTAAGAAACTTTATTGAGTGCCTATTATTTATTCTCACTGAGATTCATGCTAAGGATACAAAAAATATTTATATGGCAAAAAAAGTATTAACCTTAAAAGTTTTTATTTAAAAAAATAAAGGGCAACTCTCTTGGGTCCCTTCCCGCTGTGGGAGTTTTTCTGTCCTCTCAATAAATCTTCCTTTCTCACTTTCAAAAAATATATATAAATAGAAAATATAGGAAAAATAATAATACATAGCCTACACTAAAGTGACATAGACAAAATTACTATAGGAATCCAAAGAAATAGAGTGCCATAGTTTAAAACTTTGTAAACAGCCGGGCGCAGTGGCTTATGTCTGTAATCCCAGCACTTTGGGAGGTAGAGGCGAGAGGATTGCCTTAGTCCAGGAGTTTGAGATCAGCCCATCTCTACAATAAATCAAAAAATTAGCTGGGCGTGGTTGTGAGTGCCTGTAGTTCCAGCTACTTGGAAGGCTGAGCCCAGCAGGTTGAGGCTGCAGTGACAGTGAGCATGCCACTGCACTCCAGCCTGGGCAACAGAGTGAGATTCTGACTCAAAACAAACAAACAAAAAACAAAAAAACAGAATGGGTAAACAGAATGGGTTTGTAAACAGAATGGGTTCCATCTCACTCCACCTTTGTGACTTGAGGCATGTTATATAACCTCTATGCCTCAGTTTCCTCATCTGTAAAATGGACTTAAGAATTATACCTACCTAGGGTGACTCAGTAGCTCAAGCCTATAATCCCAGCACTTTGGGAAGCAAAGACAGGAGGATTACCTGAGCCCAGGAGTTCAAGACCAGACTGGGCAACTTGGCGAGACCTCATCGCTACAATAAACCAAAAAGTTAGCCAGGCATGGTGCATGCCTGAAGCTCCACTTAGTTGGAAGACTGAGGTGGTAGGGTCACCTGAATCCAGCAGGTCGAGGCTGTAGTGGCCGTGAGCGTGCCACTGCACTCCAGCCTGGGTGACAGAGTGAGACTCTGACTCACAAAAAGAATTGTACCTACCTCACAAAGTTGTTGTAAGAATTAAATATGGTAATGTATATTAAATGCTTATAATGTAGTCTGGCAAGAGTTAAGTACACAATGAGTATTACCTATTACAAATAATTATTAGAAGAATGGTAGCTGAGGACTACACTGAAAATCTTTCTAGAGATGTTGTAAGGAATTCAATTTAAACAAATAGAGGTCAGAGGAGAGGGAGTAATTGAGTGCATGGACCAGCATGGATCAATTCAGGGAAACAAATGCACAGGGCATGTTTTGGAATTAATAAGTTTGAATGCAGCTGAGCATTCAACTTTAATTAATGAATATTACAATGAATCAAGCAGAATCTGAGCAGCAAATTCACAAAATAGGAAATAATTAGTAAGCAAACATATGGAAAAATATTCAGTCTTACGAGGAATCAAAAAGTGCAAATTAAAACACAATGAGAAAGAAATTGGCTCAAGATGGTGGATTAAGCACACAAATCTAATTTTTCTCATAACCCCCAAGCCCAAAAATGACAGGAATGATATTGAGAAAATAGAACAAAGTACCATCAGCAGACTAGAAATGTTGTGAAATTTTTGAACTATAAAAATCACATTGCACTGGAATGATGGAGAAAACCCAAAAGAATGTGCAGAAAAAGGCCACTACAGGGCAGAATGCAGCCCCTCCGGAGGTTATCCAAGTTCACAGAAAATTAAAACATGGAGAAGGTGGGATGAATATATGAGGGAATTATTGGGTAACTGCTGTAGCACATAAATCCCAAATCCCACAGGTTTAATACAATAGAAGTGTCTTTCCCTCACTGGCATCATGTGTAACAGCAAGGATCAGTGGGAGTTGTAGAATGGTGGGCGGGGGGGGGGGGGGGGGTTCTGCTGCATGCTTCAGTTGATGGAAGTTCTGCCATCTTTAAATATAACTTTAGGTATTTCCCTGGGATAGAAAGAGAGTGGAAGCAGTCACACCCTTAGACTAGAGTGAATGGAACCTTTCTCCTGTTATATCCCTTAGGGATCTCTGTGCTTTAGAGTATCTTCCTTGAAATTTGTCTAAATCTGGTATCTGCAAATGCCCAGAGACAGCCAGTGTCATCCATTCTGGGAACTTCAAGCCTGGACCCAGTCCAACATGGATCACAGTCACCAGAAGTCCCTCTTTGAAATCCCTAAGCTCTCTCCAAGGACTGGAACAGCCTGAGCTGGAAGTGTCATCCGGGTGTGACACCCTAGGCTAGGACTAGTCCTGGGTGGGCTAAAGTCTGGTTTCTCCCCTTCAGAGTGTCCTATGAACCCTCTGCTTTCAAGATTTTTCTCATTACTACTTGTTTTCAGCAATTTTATTATGAATGGGTGTGAATTTCTTTGTGTTTCTTATGTTTGGGGTTTCTGCAGCTTCTTAGATCTGTAGGTTCATAGTTTCATCAAACTTGGAAAATTTCAAACTGATCTTTTTTTCAAATATTCTTCTCTCACCTTTTTGTCTTTTTCTGCGAACCAATTACACATAATTATGACTGCTTGATATTGTCCCACAGATCCTGATGCTGTTTAACATTAGTTTTTGTTTGTTTGTTTTTGCCTTCTTGCTGTCTGTGCTTTCTTTTGGAGAGTTTCTATTATTGTCTTGAATAACGCTGATTTTTCCTTCTCCAGTGCTTCATCTGTTGTTAATCCCACCCAGTCTATTTTTCATTTCAGATATTGCATTTTTCATCTTTAGAATTTCCTTTTGGATCTTAAATACATATATTTTCCACTTCTTCTCTCAACACATTCATTTTCTTCTACCTTCTTGGAGTATGTATATAATGGATGCTTTTCTGCTACTGCTGTCATTTCTGGAGTTTGTTACACGCCTTTAAATAAGGCTTATTATTATTTTTTTTTTTTCTGGCATGTAGATAAGTTACTTGGAGGCAATGGGATGCATTCAAAATTTACTCTTTTTTTTGAGTTGGAGTCTCACTCGGTCGCCCAGACTGGAGTGCAGTGGCCGCTCCCAGCCACCGCAGCCTCGACCTGCTGGGCTCCGGCGATTCTTCCGCCTCAGCCTTCCAAGTAGCCGGAACTACAGGCATGCACTACCATGCCCGGCTGATTTTTTGATTTATTGTAGAGATGAGGTCTCGCTGCCCAGGCGGGTCTCGAACTGCGGACTCAGGCAATCCACTCTCCTCAGCCTCCCAAAGGCGCGGGATTACAGGCTGAGCCACCGAGCCCGGCCAAAATTTACTTTTAAGGTTGGTTAGGGTATGTCCAGAGCAGCCATTAGTCAGTCAATGACTAATTTAATTCCAGTACTAAGGTAATACTGCTTGGAGATTTCTTTTTTTTTTTTTTTAGTTGAAGTCTCACTCTGTTACTCAGTCTGGAGTGCAGTGGCATGCTCACGGCCACCGCAGCCTCAACCTGCTGGGCTAGGTGATCCTCCTGCCTCAGCCTTTCAAGCAGCTGGAATTACAGGAATGTGCCACTATGCCTGCCTAATTTTTTTTTTTTTATTGTGGAGATGAGGTCTTGCCAAGTCGCCTAGGCTGGTTTTGAACCCGTGAGCTCAGGCAATCCTCTCACCTCAGCCTCCCAAAGTGCTGGGATTATAGGGGTGAGCCACCACGCCCGGCTTGCTTGGAGATTTCTACGCAATGCGTGTATATGATGAAGTCTTCCAACTATGTCTGGTAGGCAAATAAATTACTCCCAGCCTTACTTGAGCTCCAGTCATTGTTCTTCCTGCTTCCTTCTGTTGGTTGTTTTTCTGGTCTCAGGAAGCCTTTTCTCACTCATGTACAAATCAATACTCAGACAAAAACTCAGAGGATGCCCTCCACAACTCTCTCACTCCTTCTCCTTCCTCTGCCCCCCCCTTCCTGCCCCTCCCTCCTCCCTCTGAGGGCCTTTTTCTCTCTCATTTCCTTTGGGAATCCCTATCATGAAGCAGTCAGTTCACCTGATGATGTCCCCTAATTCTCAGAATTCTTCTTTGCTCTTTTTCCTCCTCTAATTGGGTAATTTCAAATATTCTATCTTTAAACTTGCTGATTATTTTTTCTGGTTGATCAAGTCTGCTGTTGAAGTTGTCTAATGAGTTATTCAGTTCAGTTATTATAGTCTTTATTTGGGGATTTCTATTTCTTTTTTCTTTCTTTCTTTCTTTTTTTTTTAAGAGAGTCTTCCTCTGTCACTTAGACTGGAGTGCAGTGGCATAATCATAGTTCACTGCAGTCTGAAATGCTTGGGCTCAAGCAATATTCCCACCTCAGCCTCCCAAGTAGCCAGGACTACAGGTGCTTGCCACCATGTCTAGCTAATTTTTAAAAATTTTTGTTTAGATGAGATCTCCCTATATTGCCCAGAATGCTCCCAAACTCTTGGCCTCAAGTGATTATCCTGGCTTGGCCCCCCAAAGTGCTAGGATTGCCAACATGAGTCACTGCACTTGCCCCTTCTATTTGGTTTTATATAATTGTTTCTATTTCTTTGTCAAATTTCTCATTTTGTTCCTGGACTGTCTACCAAATTTCATTCAGTTTTCTATCCATATTTTCTTGTGATTCCCTGAACTTCTTTAAGAGAATTATTTTGAATTCTCTGTCCAACGTTTTGATTTTCAATCCTTTTAGGTCCATTGCTGGAGGGTTGTTTTCTTGGGGGGGGGTTGGTGGTGTCATATTTCTCTGCATTTTTACATTGATGCCTGTGCCTTTGAGGAGATAGCCACCTCTTCTAGTTTTTGCAGGTGTTCTTTGGTGGTCTTACACCTCTACTACTTAGTATCAGAATTTAAATCTTGGACTATTGTTTCTTGCCATTTCTGGGGAGGATCTATAATGGGCACCAAAACTAATATATTGCATTGGAAATAATTCACTTTCCTGATGTTTCCCAGTCTGGAAAAGACATATAGTGAGCAGCAGAACTTAATGTTGCCCAGAACTATATTGCTTCTCTGTCATTGTTAGTCATTGGGAAAGACTAAGTGGACACTGGAACTTAATGTTGATCTTTCAGTTATTTCCAGGCCAGGGAGTGCTCCACACAAGCACCTGGGCTTTATGGAAAGTCTGAGCAGGGATGCCAGCCTTTCTGTGGATTGTGTCCCCTGTGGCACTATGGCACCATCATGTCTTCAACATGGCATCTTTGCTGATGGGAACACAAAGCAGCCATCAAGATGCACGTGTCTGTGGCTGCAATCACTGCCTCACTCTTTGTCCCCAATTCACCTCAGGTGGTTTAGGCCTCCTGGTACTTCCAGTGGTTCCTATGGGACAGGACTGAAGTGGGATTCCCTTGAAGTTTCTCAGACTGGCAGGGAGCTCGAACGTTCACTTCTAGTTACCTCCTCTCACCTTGGAAACTGAGGGAAATTCTTGGTGAGTGTGGTTATACTGGCATGCGGAAGTGGGTGGCACAGTCTGAAATGATCACTTTGCTTACTGGTCATAGCTCCTCTTGATTCTGTCGAGGGGGATTCTTCACTTCTCCCCTGAATTCTGGTGAATTCAGGGTGGTTTTCCTGTCTTTGAATAGTTTCTAGTTGTATTTTTGTAGGGAGAGTGATGTCTAGAGATTTTCTATTTCACCATCTTGTTGATGTTGCCTTCCTCCCTCCTCCTCTCTTCTACCTTTTTCACCTTTCCTCTTTTCCTCCCTTTCTGCAACTCCATTCTCTGACTTTCTCTTTGAAGGTACTCTGACCTTCAAATTCTTGCTACCCTGGCTTTTCCAAACTCCAATTTTTGTCTTTTCACTTAACTGAGAGTGCCAGATTCTATATGGATGTCCCCTCCATGTGTTGTGGTCTGGAAACTGGCTCCAGGCAGAAAGCCGGCACGGTCATAGAGATAACCTGGTTTGTTTCCTTCTCTCAGGACTCTCGATGCTACCTATTACCCAATGTCTGAAAACAGTTGTTTCGTGTATATTTTATCCATGTTCTTAGTAAAGATAAAGGGAGTAAATCTTGTCTCTTTACCTTGGTCACAAAACTTCTCAATGTAGCTTTAATCTACATTTCCCCAATGCCAACTTCTTGACCAAAGAGTATGTGCATTTCAAATTTTGAGAAGTGTTGCCCACTTGCTATCCAAAAAAAGTGTTATAAATTTGTATTTCAGCTGGGTTCGGTGGCTCAGCCTGTAATCCTGTGCCTTGGGAGGCCGAGGCTAGTGCACTGCCTGAGCCCACAGGTTCGAGAACTGGCTGGGCAACTTGGTGAGACTTCATCTCTACAATAAATCAAAAAAATTAGCCAGACATGGTAGTGCGTGCCTGTAGTTCCAGCTACTTGGAAGGCTGAGGTGGGAGGATTGCCAGAGCCCAGCAGGTTGAGGCTGTGGTGGCTGGGAGTGTGCCACTGTACTCCAGTCTAGGCGACAGAGTGAGACTCCAACTCAAAAAAAAGAAAATTGTTTTTTACGAGTTTTAGACAGTATTTTCTTGCATTCATGATAGTACTAATGATTCCAGTCTTAAAACATTGGATATAGATAGACAATGATGTGAATAAGAAGTACAAATGCCTTTAAACACATGAAAACATGTTCACGCAATATGGAATACAGAGGCTCAAAGCACAAAAATAGGTAAAAAGTAACTTAGTAGAAGGAAAGACCATGCAAAAAGAGAAAAATATCAAACAATATGGTTTTTTAATCAAAGAAGATAATGCATTCATAAAACAAAAAGGTGCTATTTTTAAAAGAATTTTCAGCAAACAAAAAAAAATTCTCATAAATTGAAAACAAAGTTGAGAAAATTCCCCATAAGTTGCACAATCACACACAAAAATGACACAGATGGGAAATAAGAGAAAAAAGGTAAGAAAGTAAGAGAACCAATTCAAGAAAAACCTGATGTTTATGTAGTAGGAGTTCTAGAAACAGAGAAAATAGAAGAGGAAGAGCAACAAAAATTTCAGAAAAATGCCCCAAAACTGAGATGCTGGATTGAAAGAGTTCAATGAGTATCTAACATAGTGGGTAAAAATAAGAATGAGGCACATCATGGTAAATTTTCAAAACACTAGTATCAAGGAGTGATTCATTAAGTTTCTGGAAAGAGATGGGAAAGAGATGGGGAAGAGAAGGAGGAAGAGGAAGAAGATGAGGGAAGTAACAGTAAGGAGGATTAAGAGAGGAAGGCCATGGTCATATGAAGAATCTCAATAGCTACACTGGAAGCTAGAAAACAATAGCTTCAAATAATAGCCAACTTAGAATTCTATACCCAGCCAAACTATCAAACAAGTGTAAAGGGGAATATAGGTATTTTCAGGCATTTGTGTTCCCAAAACAAATAAACAAAAAACTCCCACTAACTCAATATTAGTAAAATTATGAATATGTTCCACCAAAATGGGGAAGTCAAGAAAGAGAAAAAACATAGGAATTAGAAAAATAGGAGAACCAACAAAAAGGGGAGGAAATGGTAAGGAAAAAAAAGTGAAGGAAGACCCCAAGATAGGAATTACACAATAAGCAGGGAGAGTAATCAGAACAGTGTTACTCAAAAGACTGACATGTTGAGGACCAACATTAGCAAGACCCTCCTGCCTTTTGGACATCATTTTTAATCTGAAAATCGAATGCCCAAATAAAGTCTGGCCCAGATTGTTGTATGCAGTTGGTTTATTTATTTATTTATTTATTTATTTATTTGAGTTGGAGTCTCACTCTGTCGCCCAGATTGGAGTGCAGTGGCCACTCCCGGCCACCGCAGTCTCGACCTGCTGGGCTCCGGCAAGCAATCCTTATGCCTCAGCCTTCCACGTAGCAGGAACTATAGGCATGTGCTACCATGCCCGGCTGATTTTTTTATTTATTGTAGAGATGAGGTCTCACCTGCCCAGGTGGGTCTCGAACCCGCGGGCTCAGGCAATCCGCTCACCTCAGCCTCCCAAAGGCGCGGGATTACAGGCTGAGCCACCGAGCCCGGCTGCAGTTGGTTTATTTAAATCATGTGCAGATACTTCTCATTACTCCATACACTGACTCTTGAATCAGCTAAGAATACTCATTCCATCAAGCGAAATGTTTTGCTTTGACCTGAAAGTCTCAGAAAGGCTACAGTGAGCTCATTAGCAGAAAATACAATGCAGCCTTTTCTTCTATTCCTACTAACATCCAGTACCTGGACAATGACACTCCTGCCAGATACCCCAAGTGTGGTAAGCCCTGCTTCCCAGCATTCACTCACGGTCATATCCCCTAACTTCCTCAAAAGGGCTCCTGAAAACTTCCAGGAAAGCAGAGGCCAAGCTATGAGCCAGTGATTCTTCAAAAGCTTTTTTTTCGGGGGGAATGTTTTCATCTAATAGTGGTAATATTGCCTTTTCCTTACACAGTCAGCTAGTTTTGTGCTTGCTATTCAGTTTTTAAAAATTAAACAATGTTTCACTAAAAGATACTTGTATATACCTGGTACAATTATACAAAGAAACCATAATGATCACAGAACTAGTTTAGCATTTCCTCTGGAAGGGAAGAAAAGGGATACAATTAGGAAGGGACACACAGCGATTTCTAAACTGTCAGTAATATTTTGATCTGAATGGTACACACACAATTTTTCACTTTCTAATTATCCTTTAAAGTGTACATATACAATTTTTACACTCTTCCCTATATTTCACAAATTTCACAATAAAGAAAGAAAAAGACATATAGCAACATAATAATGTTCATAACTGGAAAAGTAGGCCATAAAATGGAATGCATGCTATGATTACAACTATGATGAGAGGGGAAAGAATGGAAGGCAGTTATATCCAAACGAGAACAGTGAATTATCATTGAAAGGTTGCACATGTTTTTTTTCACAGACCCAACACTTTTCAAGTGACTCTTAATGCATTATTTCATATGGTTCTTGCTATTCTGTGAAGCAAAGATTGTAACAATCCTCATATGACATATGAAGCAGAGGCTTACATAGTTTGGTAAGGTTTGCCCATAATCTTACAGTCAAGAGTAGTGGACCTGGGACTCAAACCTCAGTCTTTGGCTTTAAATTTGCCCTTTGCTCTGCCCTCTATGAAATACAACCTCTCTATACCATGTTATTTTTTCCTTAACTATGGTTTGTCAAGTGACAACCTTACTAAGCCTCAACTTCTCCATCTGTAAAGTAATAATGATGATGAGGTTTCATTCAGAGTTAACAGGATTAAATGAGTTCAAGTACCATAAACTAGACATTAGGCATACAAAGATGAACATGGGCTCACTGACCAGCGGGAAAAGACACATAAATTCAAGGGCTGGCCAGGCTGGTGGTGGCTCAAGTCTGTAATCGCAGCACTTTGGGAGGCCAAGGCCAGAGGATTGCCTGAGTCCAGAGGTTTGAGACCAGCCTGGATGACTTGGTGAGACCTCATCTCTATAATAAATCAAAAAATTAACTGTGAGTGGTGACACCTGCATGTGGTTCCAGCTAATTGGAAGGCTGAGGCAGAAGGATCACCTGAGCCCAGTAGGTAGAGGCTGCAGCAGCCATGAGCATGCCACTGCACTCCAGCCTGGATGACAGAGTGAGACTCCAGCTCAAAAAAAAAAAAATTCAAGGGCTACAGGAATGATAGTGGTATATACAGGATACTATGGGAATAGAGAGAAGGAACATTTGAATGGGGACCAGCTGAGGACAGCTTCCTTGAGATGACACATCTTCTGTGATGTACAGGTGAACTGGAAAACACATTTGAGATGACCATCCTACGCCCTTAACCCTCACATGAGAAAGATTGATGAATTGGAGTAGAGACAAGGGTATTACTATACGCAGAGCTTAATGTTACCATACTAAAAAAGCCTATAGTGACTTTAAAGCACATAAAGGTAATAAAGACAAAAGATCATTTTGCAATTAAAAGCATCAGAAAAACTTGAATACTTGAGTACTGAGAATTAGATGTTATCAGGGAATTGTTAATTTTCATGTGCGTGTGCTATGGTGGTTATAATTTTTAAAATATCTTTCTCTGCTAGAGATATAGAGCTCAATTTTCAAATTTACACATTTGATCACCATGAAAATGATTTGGGAGGTGAGGATTATTAAAAGTAGTATAATAAGAAACAAATCTCCAGGAATTCAATGAGAATAATTTTTGTCTCCACTTTTATATATTTTTGACATTTTATTATTATTTATTTTTAGAGACAGGGTCTCACTCTGTCACCCAGACCAGAGTTCAGTGGTACAATCATAGCACTTTGACCTCCTGAGCGCAAGTGAGCCTCTTGCCTCAGCTTCCCAAGTAGCTAGCACTACATGCAAACACTGGAGAGAGCAGTCAGTACTACAGGCACACGCCACTATGCACAGCTAATTTTTTTTTATAGAGACAAGGTCTCACTATGTTGACCATGCTGGTCCCAAGTGATCCTCCTGTCTCAGCCTCCCAAAGCACTGGAATTACAGGTGTGAGCCACCACACCCTGCTGACCTTTTCATAATAAAACTGTCAAATTTAAGAAGTCACTAGTGACCTTGTAGGAAACCATTTCCTATCAACGTCATGGAGAGAAGACATTGCAAAAGATCAAGAAATACAAGGGTGATAAAATATAAAGGCAATTACTATAGCATGACTCGGGAACTGTAGCCATAGCTCAGAGGTAGAGAAAACAGAGATAGAGATTGATATAAAATACATGTATATATACAGAAATAAACATGTTTTTACTAATCTTAAAGGAAAACTAGACACATCTGTAGGTCTAAAGGAAGAAGCGAGCAAAGAGTGACAAAGTAAAAGAGGAGGATGATAGATTAAAAACCCTGATGGCAGGCATAGGTCCTGAAAGGGGAGGTGATTCCACTATCAATAAAGGAGCAAAAGAAACTACTTTCCAGTCCTCATCCAATGGGACAAAATCACAGCTCTCCTGCCTGCCTGAGCCCCCACTGGTTTCAGGAAGACGGCAACCATCACCAATCTGGAGCTATTTTGATGGAAGACCTTACACTGAAGATACCAACAAAAGGTGGGGAAAGTGGGGAAAGAAACAGGTACAAGAGCAAGCAATATTTGAGTGAAAAATTTAATAATGAAAATTTCAATATTCAGAGTGAAAATTTCGATAACTAAAAAGATGCTGGCAAGCTGGGCTCCGTGGCTCAGCCTGTAATCCCACGCCTTGGGAGGCTGAGGTGAGTGAAATGCCTGAGCCCGAGGGTTCGAGACTAGCCTGGGCAACTTGGCGAGACCTCATCTCCACAATAAATCAAAAAATCAGCCGGGC